>NW_009631913.1:28817-43043 GCF_000690535.1 Cariama cristata
GCAGGAATGACATCCTGTCAGAAAAAATCAATCTATATACACATATGCATCTCATCATATTTTTATTTCCATCTCCTTATTTCTCACGTACTTGATAAAGCCAGGGGGAAAAAAAAATTAACATGCACACACAGTGGCACTCCAGAATAACCACATTTTCTCTAAGGTGTTTCAAACACCATCTTTGTGTTTGAATGGAGAAACATAAGAATATTACAGCACAGGGACTTATTCAGTCAAGTATCTCATGCATCAAATTCCTTGAAGATCAGGGAGCAATGTTCACCCCGCAGCACTACAGATGGGCACCAGATTTTTCTACATGCAATGAAAGAAGCCAGCAAAGAAAGCAAAAGCTATTTTTAAAAACCCAGCAGGCACTACAAACAGACATCCTCCTGCTAATATCTCCATCAACAGGGAACAAAACCAAATATGCTGCACACCAAGCGAACACTTTGGATATACCAGCAGGGCAGACTGAAGAGAAGCTTTCACCTGCAAGGACTAAGCTCTTCACCTGCTGTTTGCAGAGAAGAACACCACGCACTTGATACCTCCCCACCCCAACACCCACAACTGCGCTCAGTGACTGCAAGCAGAGGGGAAGCATTGAGAGCACTAAAAGGCAAGAACTACCTTGCAAGAAGCTAAGAATGGTCTGTCCCAAACAAAGCTGAGCCCTCAGAGCACTTTTGCCATTTATTTGCTAATCAGAAGCTGGGCAAGAAAGTTGAGTTGTACTCCTGTATCTTCAATCTCACTATAGGGCTCTTAGTGCCCCGTTGACTCAACACAAGCAACTAGTATTACAGGAATTGAAACAAATATGCACAAGGAATTACAGAAAATCTGGTTACAAGCAAAGGCCTTGTCCGCTTCCACAGTGAAATCCAAGTTACAACATATCGGTAATGGAAACTGCACTCCAAACAATGCATTATGTATTAGGCTGATCCAGTCCACGACATACAGGACTTGATAAAGAAAAAGAATAAATGGAGAAAATTTCCACAGACAAGCTGTTTGCACAGCATATTGATGAGAATCACTGATTGGAAATAACATAATGCTTCCCTGTTGCATAATCTCGGCTCCATTCACACACAGTATTTCAAAACAATAACATTTTATACTCAGAATAATTGAATTCAGTTATTTTTGTCTGAGGAATTAAAATCTTAAATTCCATTTTTTTGATGATTTAACTTCACTAGGCAGGAACCTAATTGCAAATCAGGATGACAATTATTTCAACACCTTGGCTTCCAAAAGACACTCACTGGATTTTACATTTTTAAGCCCAATCCTGTCTTCAGAAGTTCAAGTGCCCTGCACCCTTTGACTCTACCCAACTTGTGCACACCCTAGAACTGCAAGGCAGAATAACTCCCATACTTTGTGATCTCTTCTCAAGCTCCCGATCCTCTTGCAGATGGGCAATCTCGTATTTTTTTCACTCTCCAAAATTAACACTGAACACCCACTGGATGCCAACGCTCAATGTTGGTACCTTGTAACCGATGATACTTGGAGACCAAAACATAAACAAGCAAAAGGGGAGGCCCCAGGATCCATCACTCACTGAGCTGAAGGTGATATACTAGCTTAAGGAATGGAAAACTACCACTGCAGGATAATAAATCCTTCTTCCAAGTCCTCCTTATCTCCATACTGTCAAGACAGTTTGTGCCAAGAACCACCACGAAACGTATGATGAACTGCCCATAAAACCTGTACACCACCACAGCATTTGATCCAATGACAAGAGGGTGTAAGCAATATCAGAGAGTAAATATAAGGAAGTCCAAGCAAGGAGAATCTGTATGATGAAAGATTTAAAAATAATTGAGCAGATGACATAAAGTACCCATTGCTTCTTTCACATATAAATCAGTACTTTCTTACTTTCTCAGTGCCATTATTTTCACTACATTCACTCCTTGACAGATTGCAACACTTTTACAGGCAAATACCATTCTTCATCTGAAATACTGCAGTACGATATGCATTGCTCCCTGCCTTACAGCATTGTCTTTGAATGTCGCCTCTTGTCCCAACAACTCTATTTCCTGCAAGGAAACTGGATGGATATTCCAAACAGGCAATAATTTTCAAGAAGCTACTGAACACCGAAGACCCAAAGAAAACCCATCTTCAGCACTGTGATTTACAAACCAATGAATTCAAAACCTGTCAGTACTTGTAATACAGCCACTAACAAGCTGAAGTGCATGCTGTCTGGGCTTGCCAACAGGAAACTGGGGATCCTTTCATTTCCCTCAGCTGTGTGCCTTCTGTGCTATCTAACTTCAAATATATTAATCCACCACCCAGTTTACTGTCTGACTTCAATTAGCGATATCACTCCGAGTACAGCACTTGAATGACAAAAAGCCAAGAAAAGAACAATTTTATTTCCTCCATCACTGACCCAGTACAAGTGTAGTGTATCACTGTACACCTGGAACAGTTTGTGCTACTACTGAGACAGCATAAACTGCAAAAAACACAGGCAAAGTTTCAGCAACATAAAGCATCTTTAACATTGACTTCTCTCCTTACTTTTATCCTTCATGAGTATGTTACTTACTTTCATATTCCCTCGTCTTTCAGCTTAATTTACTGCAGGCTTTAAGAAGCACAATTTGATGGCAGTAAAACTGATGAAAATACAACACAAAGCACATTTCCTAAAGAAATACAGTAAATAATATAAAAACTGCCAAAGAAGCTTTATGAGCATGACAACATAGCAAAGAAAAAGATATCAAAGTAGGTAACACCTCCTGTTAGTTCTGTTTCAGCTTTAGAGCAAGAAAAGGCCACAGTGGGATGAAAGAGAAGCCAAGTGACCTAACTTTATCAGAAACCTGCAGCAACGGTGGAAGCAAGATAAGAAAAAGCCACCAAGAAAATTCACGGGAACAGATTTGGGTAGAGCACACTTTCTTTTTGATAACTGCCACATATGCATGGAGTGCAGAGACAATGAAACCTACCGAATCACTCAGCAATGGCAGCATTCTCATTGAGCACAGAAGATGCCTGTAGAGACTAAGGAAGATTCACCCTCACCTTATTCCTCAAGGTAATAGGAGAGACCACGAAGAATCATCCTCCTCTTCAAAATCTCGTCTGACATGATCGCTAACCTAGATAAGTGATGTGATACCAAGACCATCTGATAAACTGAGGCCAAGCAGCACATGCAGGACTTCATACTACACTTCCATGGTTTGGGAAGGGAGACTCACATGGGAAATGAAGTCCAAAATTCCACGTACACATCTTTTGTACGGTATTTCTGGCTAATCTCTGCAGTGCTTTCAAAGTGGGCATGCCCCACATTTGGGAACATGCTGCCTTACATCTCCTTTTCCATCTCTGGAACAAAGGTGAGCACAGTGAACAACCAGTACAACTGTAATTGGTGACTTTCTTTTATTTCTCAGGACAGCATGAACACCGTTACCTGCCTGCATCTAATGACAGCCCTGCTTCATAGAGGCAGGCAGGTTAAGACGTGAAAGACAAAATACAGCTGCTCCTGCAGAGCAGTAGGTAGAGAGGAAATGAAGAAGCAGAAATGGTATGGACAGTGAAGGAAGAAGAAGGAATTAACAAGGAGACCAAAACCAGAACCCCAGTAAGGGACAGGGTGGCCTACAAAAAGCCAAACTCATCACTACCAGCATGTATCAACTACAGACCAGAACCAGAGAGTGGCAGGAAAGACAAGAAAAACTTAACACACAACTGCAACAAATGCTCCTAAATTCTGAACCCCATTTTTATTTTTAAATGCTTGGCTCTCATGTTAGCCATTGGAGTGGGGCCCTCTCTCCCCATGGATAGATTTCTGAAACTGTGCTAGTCTGACAGTCTGCCTGCCAGACTTCTTTCAGTTTGATGAAGCACCACACCGTGCTGCTTAAATCATCCATAGCTAACGGAAGGTTACAGATACAGGGTCTAGCGAAACCCAAACCCAAACAACTGCAGCTGAAACTATGCCTTGTACTTTAATCCCATACAGAAAGGAAAGTCTCCAAACCCCAGTCAGAGTGTAGCCACAAACACAGCTGTGCCATTACATTAAGGCTGACATGCAGTACTACCCTCTCTTCTAAAATTCACTTTACTACAATATGTAAAAGCTACAAACGAGTAAACCATGAGGCAGGGTACCCTAAAAAATAAAAAAGGGAATAGCTTTCCTTCCCCGCCCTGACCTCAGTGTCCAGGTTAGCGATTCTTAGTGTTTACTTTTTGTGATAAAGCTAAAGGACAAAGTGGATTCCCTCATTTATTTCATACAGAGTGCTTGCCCAATTACCACCATGTCGATACACCGTATATTACTAGGAGTACACACAAGCACCAACATGAAGGAAATGTCATAACTTCCATGGAAGTAATGGAGTATCAAGCACGATTCTTATTTGCCAGCTAATTATATCAGAAGGCAGGTATAAGCCCTTATGGACAAATCTGGACCTTGTTTGTTCCAAAACTCTCCCAAATGTCTAACATGACTCTCTGGCTTGGACAACAAGGAGCAGAAAAAAAACAAAGTCTGTCTTAAAACAATGTGTTAACACCTCACAGCAACAACCCTCTCTCCCCACAGCATACCATAAAACGTACCACAACACTTATCCTGCAACTAATGAACAGTAGTATCCTCCATGATCTTATTTTTAAAAAAATTTCAGAAAACAACAAAGTTTTGTTGGGCACTTCCAAATTAATTTAAAAGGGGATGCCCCATCTGCCCCATCCACCACTTATGGTAACGTGATGCTTTTACAACCAGCAGCAAGAAGTAACACACATTAGGACATGACAAAGACCCAGCTACATGCTTCCACAGCAAATCCTCAGCAGCAGAACAGATTGAAATATCCTGGGAAGGGTGAGTCAGGAGCTACGGATCCAAGTATAAAACTCTCTCCTAATCCAGACAGTGAGATTATGTTTTGGATGGAGAGAGCCAGTGCTTTGAATTCTCTCTCTCCTGTCACCCCCTGCCATATGCTGCCATTTCTTTTCTTTACTATCAGAAGTGGCTAGGGTTTCTCTTCCCATCCCCCAACTGCTTCATTCTCCCCCTGGCAGGCAGTCAATTCCTCCGGCTGTGTGCGTTAACACCCTGCAGCCCATAAAGTACTCACTCTGAGCTCTCACTGCTGCTGCCACTTGCAAAGCTGCTGTGCTGGTCGCCCTGGCCCAAAACCTGGACCCCTAAGGACCTGACGGCCCGCATCAGAATCGCCTCCATTGCTTCAACTGATAGCTTCTCCAGGACGATCACCCGGCATCGGCTCAGAAGAGCGGCGTTGACTTGGAAGGAAGGGTTTTCTGTGGTCGCTCCTATCAGGGTCACAGTCCCACACTCGACGTGAGGAAGGAAAGTGTCCTGAGGATGGGAGGGAAGCAGAAAAAGCTGATCTCTATCAATGACAACCTGAAACATCCCATGTGAGTAGGCTACATTTTTGGTGTCTTGTAAGTCTTTGGGTTTCGTGTTGATATGACAAATAACCTCACTGACACGGCAGCTCATTTGCTCAGCTATCTAAATGATTTAATTTCATGCACACAGCACGTTATGGGCTGTTCACCTTAAAACTCCTGCTTGCACTCAGAATGACCATACCAGCTGAAAAGCGTGTCAAAAGTCTGCAAATTTTTAGTTTCTTTATGTGACTTTGGTTTATTGCTTGGCAAACATAAGATATCATGAAATTGCCTCATCAAATATAACAAATAGTGAGGCTACTTCTAAATACTCTTTGAATCAACCTTTAGGGCTACAATTCCCCTTATATTTCTATAGGATAGCTCAGAAAACTATAGGGAGATCGCAGTGTGGTTCAATATAAGAACTGTAACTTGTAGTACAGAATTCAAGCTTTCCCTGGTATGACTAAAGAAAACTTATACCTAGGAAAGGAAAAAGAAAAAAACCACCCAAGTGATGGCTGCAGCAACATGTTATCCCAAAGTACCATGCCATGCCTTATTTTCCTCTTTTCTCGCAGTGAAGAGGGAATAACATTGAACCACACACCCACCCTAGGCGCATTCACATTCCAGACCTTTTTAAAGGTAATGCAGAATGCTACCCTCAGGGTGGAGGCTGCAATGAAGATGTGTGCAGCAAACATTACTAACATGACTTTGCAGAAACAAAATTTCAGAAAAATGTCATATAAAGCTTGGCACGTAAGTCAATTGTAAGTAAAGCTCAGCCTTTTATTTAATTCTTTGAATCACAATAATTAAATATTGATTTGAAATTAGTTACAGAATTTAATTTATATATTTCTCTCTAATTCATCTACTAAAAACATGAACATGAAAATCAAAAGCCCAAAGTAAGCTATCATCTTAAGGCAAAGTGGGAAATTTTTACTTTGTCAGAAGTGCTGACAAAGGCTCTTTGCAAAAAGTGGTATAGTACAATACCTGCTGAGATTTATTGAAACGATGGATCTCATCAATAAAGAGGATGGTTTTTCTCTTGAAGAGTCTTTTTTCATTCTGGGCTTGGCTGATGACATCTCGAACATCATTTGTCTTGGCACTTGTGGCCGACAGTGTCACAAACCTCGTGCCATTCTTTTTGCTGCTGTTGGCTATGATGTGTGCCAGCGTAGTCTGAAACAGCAATAGGAGAAAGCTTTTTAAAAATTGTTTTGGATACAGAAAGTACTCATTTGAAGGAAATATATAAAGAACAAAGCTATATATTCTGGACATAGGGACAGTGTGGACAGTTCATAGAGTAAGGTATTTTAGTTCATGCTATTCTAGCACACAGAAGACTTAAAAACTTCCTGCTAGAGGTAGCTGCCAATTCCACCACTGCATTTCTAAGGCCTGCACTTTTACATAGCAGCCCTATTCAGTCTCAATACTGAAAAGGCCAGCAATGACAGCTGTCTCCTTTATCACGGAAGAACAACTCTTTGCCAAACACATTTTTGTCACAGAAGGCAAGCTGACTGCAATTCACTGCACAGTTATTTTGTAGAGTATGTTAATGGATAAAGAGTTGGACTACCCCAAGACACCTGCAGAAGAGTTAACAGTGCAACCACATTTAAGAAATAAAAAGCTACAAAATGAAGCCTTTTCTATTTCCACTGCACATAAAAATGAAATTAATCAGACAGCAGTTCTCTACAAAAGCATGAGAATCTTACTACAGAAAAATTATATGTATACTTCAGAAAACATAACTCTTTAAATCTAAATAGTCAACAGTAATCAATGCTGGCCCAGGGAAGTAAACGGCAGCTGACCAAACAAACCCTTGGCAGGTTTTAGTGACCAACTATACTGTTTTTCTTTCCTTATAGACAACTCCTTCAAATTAGAATTTATTTATAGGGAATTTCACCAAGCCTACCAAAGCACAGAAGCAACCTCCTGTACTACCTCCCAGGCAGATTTACTACACCTGAACACATCACATGCATAATTTTCAGACTTTCCCTCACAATCTGTAGTAAAGGCAGGTGTATCTGCATGTCCCAAGCAGAGTGTATCTCTATTTGGAAGTACTGCTAGAGAAAAACAGGTGATTCTTCCATCGAGCTCACTCTTCTATAAAAGAAGAAGCCCAAGGAGACTGAAGACAGGACAGCCTCAGCAGATGAGGAGTGGGATAGGTGCTGACAAAACTGCTTCAGAAGATATTCCAAGTACTGAGGTTAAAGCAGCAGGTGCTGCCAACCTGATCCTCTTGCAGGAAGGCTGCAGAAGCAACCACCTACCCCATGGCTACCAGTGGTGTTGCAGCATTGCTCTGTCTCTTTAATGGATCTCCCTGTCCCTGAAATGGCAACCAGCCCAAGATGGGAAAGGGGAGGCTAAGGGGGAAGGATGTATCATTATAGACCCTCGCTTTAGTTTTAGTAAGGACTCCCTGATTATCTTCAGAAGAGGTGTCATTTCATGTCCTGATACAAGACTCACATCCTGTGTCAGATCCTCTCTCACCCCCCAGAGCTCAAAGCAGCTCAAAGCACCAACCCCTCCCCTCCTTGTATAGCTGCAGAAGATAACACTAGAAAGACCCACAGGAAAGTGCTTGCAGCAAAGCCTACAGAAATCAGGACAATCTGGAAGCCAAAAACCAAAAGTGAAACTATCTCTGAAACTAAGCTAACAAATAAAACCAAAGTTGGTGTTTCCTTACAAAAGGGCCTTGATTCAGAATGGATCTTCAGAGGATGTACCCATGCCTTAAAAATCACTGAAAGCATGGAAACCCCCAATACAACAAACCTGAGAATGAAAAAGGAAATATGTACCTCTTCCTTCTCTAAAAGTGGTGGGGGTAGGGGGGTGGGAAATCAAGTGGCTGTTCTTGTAGCTCCAACTTGAACTGGTAGCTCATACTGCATCCTGGCCCTCACTCACCAAGTCACAGATAGCTTTGTTGTTTACAAAAAAGCAGCAAGGAATTGTTTTTAAACACATGCACAGGAGTCCATATTTCTACTCCTAATTTAGGAAAAAAAAAAATACAAAAAGATTTGTTTGAAAGTTACTATTAGACCAAGAATCTACTTGAAAACTGCTGCACAGCTCTCAGCCAGCATAGACCTCTCCTGCTCTGCCAACTTCTAGGTCAACAAAGGTTGTAATAAGAGTAACATACATTGTCTTTCAAAAGCAGTGCTCGACATGGACAGGCATGTTCATGGCCTCTTCCTTCTGTTCTGCACAATCAATCATTTGGCAAGTCAACCTGCCCATCACATACAGGTCAAACTCTCCCTAGTCCTCTGAAAGCCTATTATTTCCCAGAAGTTCAATTTTTTAATGCTGCTTTTTCTCGTACTATCTCAAGCAAAAGTCAGTAACATGCTACACAGTTTTCTCCTTCTTTGTTACTATCAGGTTACAACCTAGGGAACATATAACCCAGCGGAGACTTAACATAAGCAGGGTAGCCTAAGAATGAAGGCACTAGCACAGAAGAAATACAACTAGTATGCTAAATGCCTAGTTTCTCTTACTAAATTCAGGGGCAATGTACTTGAGGGATAAGACGAAAACGAAAAATCTGATACGAAATAAGGCAGAAGAAAACGCACTGAATATCCTTCATCATCTGAAATAAATTTTGAAGTAGGTTTGATTGTTACATTAGGAAAAAGAAGTTTTAAAATGGTGACCCAGATGTTGCAATTTAATGTGAATTAATACATCCGTATCAGAACCAGCAAGACAAGCAGGAAGAAGAAATTTAAACAAGTTGATATTCCGCTCCTTTTATTATACAGGTGTTTCTTCTTTAGATCATGTTTTTTCCTTATGGGGAGGAGCAGAAATATTGTTTCCTGTAAATTAAGTGGTATTTATATCAATGAGAATAGGAGTGATCCCACAAACTAACCTTTTGCTAACGTCACTAAAAATTACACCTTACAAAACTCACAGTGTAATATCCTTGCCCCTTCCAGAAATCATTCTCAGTTCTTGTCCATTATCCCATCAAACTGACCAAACTCACACCTATCATCTCAAGTTTTATGCTGAAAATTGCAAGACCTTACTGACTTACCTGTTTAGACAGGCTAAAGAAGTGCCACCATAAGGAGCCGTTCTCAAACATGGAAATATATCCACCATGAAACTCATGCACCATTACTCACCAATGAGTAACATTTTCAACTTGAGCCTGTGGTCACTTATTTCCAGATCCATTACACACAGAACAAACACATAACTGCCAAAACTGTCCTCCGCTGTCCTGCAAATTTCTCTGCGTCAGTCCAAATGAGAATATCCTTTCCCAAAGGCTGCAGCCATCCCAACCAAAACCCATCAACCAAACAAAAAAATAGCCAAAGAACCCCACTCCCAGCAACTATGCTACCAAGTCTTCCAGGCTTTGATACGAGTTACGGATGAAATAAAAGTAACATACAAAGTGTGTTTGGCTCCACACACCTCTCACCGTCAGAGCAGATGAGTCAATCAGATTTGCTGTTTTGGTTAGCTGGACGTTTGCACTAGGAGACAAGAATCTTCTGTATATCCACAAGTTTCCTCGACTGGGCAACTCTCTCTGAGTGCAACCTATTTCCCTATTCTCTGCGCTGCCACTACTCAATGCGACCTCACACCCACGGCTGGGAGAAAACAGTAAAGAGCAAGTACAAATTAAGTCCATCCTATTGATGCTGATGTTCAATAACTAACATTACCCACTTAGAAGTAAGGTGGTCTTTTTGCACCTCTTTACCAGGCCATTAAACTATGCCTACTGCATTAGCTCACCAAAGGCCCTTTCAGGAATCAAGAGTAGTACCACCTAGCTCTCTTCAGAAAGTGGAATTGAAAAAATTGGGAAGAGATTAGCGTATATGGTCAGATCATAGTCAAGAAGACTCCAGTCAAGAAGTTGACTGCGAAACCTAAGGTCATTCTTACCTCACTCTTGTGGAAGATCAAGTAGACCTTGTTTAGCGATCTGCCTAGGGTTGCCTGTTCCTGGAGACTTTCTTTATTCATTCTTAAACTGCATAAATTTACCAAAACAGCCATTGAATATGTCAGTTACAGAAAACACTCAGGTCTGTTTTCTGTCTGACAGAAAACTGTCTCTCGGGTTACATCTATACTGTGTTTAGAGAGCTCCTGCAAGGTGTGCAGAACAGCTCCCAGTTATTCTGTTCCAGCCTCACAGCCTTTTCATGAGGAGTTGACACTCACGCTACACTTTATGGGAGCACACTGGTGCAAGAGCTCTCCTCGCAGCTGAATGGGCCCTTCCAACACATGTGCTTCTCCCAACAAGTCTCGAAGGTTGTATGGTTTGCTAGGCCATGTTTAGGTGACCAAAGCAGATCTGGCACAGATCTGCACTAGTGTACAGGCTGTAGAGCAGCATGGATTATTCCTGAGCAGGGATAATCCAGCTGGTATCTAGGCTTTCCCACCAAGTGACTTTGCTGGTTTGTTCCAGAGCAAACCACAGTATAAATCATGTTTACAGCAGGGATGACAAAAGACAGCCTAGTGCAAAACACAAGCCCAACAAGCTAGCTGTACCTATAGACTTGTAGAGTCTAAACTATGTTACCAGAGTTCTGAACTGACATCCTGCTTTTTTCTGCTGCTCTCTGACCATGACTTCCTCTGTATTTTTGCCTCTTCCTTTCTTCTGGCCAGGATTCCTGTGTCTTTGCTTACATGGTGCTGCCATCAGTGGCCTCTCCTCACCCTCAACCCTCCCTTTGAGGGCAGCAGGGCCATAGCGTTGTTGCCAATCAGTCAGGAAAGGCTATACTCTGTTTCACTGCCTTGAGTGAGACACCAAGAGTGCCAGCATCCTTGGATGCCAGCCAGAGGGGCAGTTCCCTGGGATGCTGCTTGAAAACCTGGGGTCTGTCCTACCCAACAATGCTGAGCTGACCCCAAGCTACCACACTGCGTCACACGAGATGAGCCAGGATGCGTCTAAAGGAAACTGCCAAGATAGCAGATGCACACGGCCCAGGGACACTGTCTATAGAGATAAACGCAATCAAAAGTGGCAGCAGTTAGCACTTATATAAGGGCAGATGCTATTCTTACCCATCTTGTTTGGTATCCCACACCCCAAATAGGCCACTATGAGACTAGTGGAGGAGTAAGGTGTCACTGAACAACAGCCACAGCATGTGGTTTACAACACTACCAGAATCCAAGTCAGACCAAGCATAAACAGATGCAAGGTCACTGCATAATGTTTACTGAAATGGAGCTGTGCCTCCATTTGCTGCATCCAGATTTGTCTCCTTATATTCCAACTGCTTTACAAATAAAACTGTATTTTCTCTTCCAGTTTTCTCTTCCTAGAGAGCTACCCTAAGTTATTCCTGATTTAGATTGGCATAAGCAAAGTCAAGTACACTGTATTCGAAGACTTCTCCTAGGCAACTGCAGAGACAAACTCATTTTCAGAATTGTCCTGGACTTTCACTCTACACTACTATAAAAGACATCATGCATTTTCTGTTAAAAGTCTCACAGTAATCAATCAGAAGAACTCATTACTTCAAACGGCTCCAAGCAGTACGAATAAGAGAATATGAAATACACTCAAGTAATCAAATAGCCATTTAGGTAATCACTTGAATTAGCAAAATGGAAAATGCTGGAGGGAAGGGACAATAAACATGCAGGGAGCAAAATAATGTAAGTTGGACTTGCTGTCTGTGTTTCAATGTGTCATATAGCAAAGTCCTGAATAAAAACAAAGAAAAGAAATACAAGGGAGTCCTAGATATAAAATATAAACTCAGTGGAGATTTGATAGAAACTTCAAAGACCACTTACTGGGGTTTTTAGTGTTTTGCACTCATATCAACACAGCTTGTTTTACCTTAGTACTAGATTGCAGATACCACAAAAAATCACGTGCAAATGTTCTTTGTCGTATCTTTTGTAGGGAGCGGGTTCCAGACACTTGAGGCCTACCTATTTTCTTGTTAAACAGCAAATGTAAGAGGGAGTGGTTACCATATTTAAATACAGAATGTTCAGGTTTATAAGGCTTAAGCTGTATCTGTGGCATCAAAATTATTCAGTGCTCAAGTTACGCTGTGTCCCCCTGCTAACTCCTTACTAAATTGGTGCCCCATGGCAGACAAGCAAAAATCTAAATCCCTGCATTAAGGGGTCATAAATCGCAGTAGAGCTTACTCAGATTACACTAGGATTCATACAGGCTTTTAAAAAATTGCATAGTCAGGATGAACAAGCTAACTGTTCCTTAGTCAATAACCACAGCACCTATTTGAGGCAGCGTTTCTTCTTCTGGTCTGTGTCTGATCAGCTTCTTAAAAGCAGAAAAAGATGTTCTTGTGTTCAACACTTAACAGTGACAAAAGTAAAAAGAAGAGTCAAAGCCTTTTCACCGAGAGCACTTTGGCTTCCTTAAAAATTAGGATGACAAACTAAAAGTACAAAGATCACGCTCCCTTAGAAAAAGATGACTCAATACAGATGGAAACTCAAAAGAAAATAATCTCACAACAGAAGTACCTTGATTTTGTCTTTTCAATTTTGATTGTGCTTCCTTGAACAGTCAAGTGCAGCTGAGGTTGAAATCAACTTGGGCAGAGCAGTACAAAGCGCATGTATTTTTACTTGGGTACCTAGCTTTACTACTTTCATGATAAAAATTCTCCAAAAGTACTGTTGACCTACAACATGAAATACTGCATTTATAGCAGTTTAATAGCCAAGCTTACTCTCTTGCTTAAAAAAAAAGTCTGTTGAACTACTACTTCTCTACTACTTCTCATAAAGGTCCCCACTGATAAATAATATATAAATTAATTTGAAATTTGGCCCCAAGGATTAATTTCATCTCCAGTTTTTTGTTTTGCTTTTTTTTTTTTTTTTTTTTTTTTTTTCCTGCTCTATCCTTTTCAAAAGATGTATCGGTTAGCATGGCATTTGGCTGTAGAAATGGAATAAAGCATAGATGGGCTGCAATAACCAGATTCTGTGGGTAGCAGGAGCATGAAGGGGTTTAAAGAATCTATGACCATCTTACACAGCACTTCTGAATTTAGACCAACATATCTAATTCTACTCCTATTTTAGCACCTACCCTCTAATGCAAGGCTGTTTTCTTTGATGGGCAAAGCTTAGCATGTGGGCTTGTTACATCTGAAGCTACATAACACACAATTATTTCTTAACATTTTTCCCACTGAAAAAGACTGTACTTAACAGAAGGTTTTGATTATCAGTCCAAACACATCTTGAGGCAGTGAGAACACTTATTTCTCCTTCACAAGATCTTTCAAGTTTCAAGCACTAAGTTATGTGATTCTTCACATAAAAAGAGAAATAGGCTTACTTTTCATCTGTCCATCCTCCACCTGTTTCAGGTTACTTCCTCATGAAATGTGTTTTTAGACATGCTATGTAGTACAACCCAAACAGTAAGTGAATGAGGCAGGCAGGCAACCACAGACTTTTTTCCTATCTTTAGGGGGACTATTTTGCCTTGCATGTTAAATCTGTAAGGACAGGAATTTAATAAAAAATACCCAAGTAAAGGATAGAACTTTCAGTCATTTACCTGAGACAGACAACATGATTTATGGGGAAGAAGGCTCAAGACAAAACTATACTCCAGCACTGTCACAGAAATATTGATAAGCATGGGTAAAGGGAAAAGTTCAGCTTTTTGCAGCAGGA
>NW_009631913.1:43074-45015 GCF_000690535.1 Cariama cristata
CAGCCCATAATGGATGGTCCATCAAAAGCTAGCTGAAAGCATGTGGCCTCAAAACTGTTTGCTGAGGAATAACCTAGAAAGGAGATGAGCTACCCAACAGCTTAAGTACTTGGAGAGAGAAAACGTAACAGATAAATTGTGGAACTGTTTCTTGGTGGGGCAAAAGGTATGGTCTTGATGCAGGTCAGATGACTGATGAGCAGCAGAATTTAAACTCTGTGAAAAGCAAGCTTACTAAATACAACTCCACATAAGGCATATGGGTGAGGAAGACAAGTCATGAGAGAGTGAAAACCGCATTATTACAGGCATGACACAGATCACCCGTTCTTCAAAGACAGTCTTAGTAACAGAGAAGGTTCCTAAAGAAGACTTGAAACACAAGTGTAAGGTGTCACAAGCTCACGAAGGAGTGTTTCTATAGCCAAAAAAAAGGCACATTCATCAGATCACAACCTACAGACCACTGAATTCCGCTCCAATTTTCAGACACTGTATGCAGCCTTTGTTTTGTTAGCACTGTATTTGTAACAGTGCCTTTTTCTAACGAAAAAGGGCTTCAAGAAAAGGCAAGCAGACACTGTTGATACAGATAACAAGAAACCAAAGGCAGAAGAGTATGCACGGAGTATGCATAAATATAGAAGCAGTCTAGATTCTTCAGCCAGTCTACCTCCCCTTTAACAAGCTTTCAGAAATAGCCCTTCTTTACCTCATCTCCCCTGATCTCTCTCTTTCTGATATTATCTTGTTATTTTAAAGGAAGTGGCAACTATTTAGGTTCACCAGCTGGTTCTCTTCAGGTGTATGTTATCTAGCCTAAGTAACCTGTTGCATCATTGCTAACAGTATCCATCTATAAATTATTCTCATACCTGCTCCTTATTAATTGCAACTAACTGGCATTATTATTCAAATACCATACATATCAAGTCTCTTTTTATCTTCAAGTAAGTATACTGAGAAGAGCAAGCGGCTGCTCTGTCCTTAACTTCTCTGCTCGCATTAATTCATCTGTCATTATTTTCCCTAACCCAGATTTCCCAAACATGCTCTCGCACATAGCCAAGACATCTATCTATATATTTAACTTAGTGCTGTGCTAAGACTGACAGAGATAACCACATATTCTGCTTGCTTAGCTTTCTCCCTTCCCCCCCCCTAATGTGAAATACAGAGAAAAAGGACAAAATGAACGGAAGATCTTTAAGTGCTTCCTCCTGACCACACCTGAGGCATTCATTTGGTCCTTCCCTCACTACAGCTACAGATTGCTTCACTGCTGTGCTGTAATTACAGTGCCTTTTGGGATTCACCACGGCCTGCCCCTGGTATCTTAAAAGAGGCAGAACAAGAACATGCAGCAGTCAGATCCTGCAAAGATCCACCAGTTTCAGAGTATTTGTCTGAAGGTGGATGAATACCTGGCACTGCGTGCCTGGCTACAATGCTAGCTCCCTTCCACATCAGAGCTGCCTTCTGCCAGGGGCTGGAATTTGTGGGCAAAAGCAAACCCTACACTTGCAAACTGTGCTGTAGTAACCTGCTAGTATCTCACCCTATTTCCCAGACATTTTTATGGGTTCTGTTTTGTTGCTGCTTTTAAGTTTCTCAGCGAAAACAGGTTGAGTTTTAGGTGATGACTGTGGAGTTTATGAAATCTGAATTATCTGAAACCAACAGGGGCCTGTGTAATCAAAGCATAAGCTACAGGGAGTGGGGCTGCTGGAGGTAAACCACTTCTGTTCAGGAGGCAGGTTGTGTTTTTGTCATCTGAATGAAAACTAGCGGGCATCAGCCAACGTAAAGACATTACAGAAACCAGAAGATGCAGAAAAAAAAAGCGAATTTGAAGATAAACAGGTCCCACCCTTTAAGTTCATCAGTCTCGAAAGCCACGTGAAACAGAGAAGGGCCTGAGCATCCAACCCCTGCTCAGCT
>NW_009631914.1:0-24052 GCF_000690535.1 Cariama cristata
ATCCCTGGAGGTGTTCAAAAAACGTTTGGGTGTGGCGCTTTGAGACGCGGTGTAGTGGGTTTAATGGGCATGGTGGCATTGGGTATACGGTTGGACTTGATGATCTTTGAGGTCTCTTCCAACCATAACGATTCTATGATTCTATCCGATCTGTGTCAGCAGTTTCCGTAAGTGAGTAATTGTCAGCACACTCAGTGTGGCTGAGGAGCACAGGATTCTTCCTCCATCTGCACATTAATGTACTGCATACAGCACGTGCGGGCTATACATAATGTGTATGCTTCGTGCCTCCATTGTGCATGTCAGTGCCGCAGCATTCCCTGTTAGCTGTGCCACAGCGGAGCTGGTCTCTTTTTAAAATGTTTGTAGTTGTTACAGCTGTAAAATAACCTTGGAAATATGAAGCCCTCCAAACTGATGGAAGAGGGCCTGCAGGGAGCATGGGACAGTGCCTCTGAGAAGTAAATTGCTGTTTGTTTCACTCAGAAACCCCTGCGGGGTCTACACTTTGGCACACACAGAATTGTCTTTCTTCCAGATTGTGACAAAGTTCGGTGCTTTGCCATGGCAAATCATGATTTTGCTGTAGCATAGTTTGATAAGCCAGCTTGCAGTTGCTCCTTGCTTCTCGAGTTTCACTGCAGAGCAAGGCTCTGTGTGGTCCCGTGGCTCCCCACGTGGTGTTTAGGTGGGCTCTCAGTGGGCATCTGTAGCAGGAGCTTCAGCCGTGCGGAGAGCAGTGCAGCGGCTGGGCTGGGGTCGCAAAGAGGTACGGTGCTGAAGCTGCCACCAAGGCCTGGCTCTTTTCCCAGACCTAAAAGAAACAAGAGCAGAGAAGTTGAGTCAAGCCCCCTAGAAAGCGTGGCAAGACCTCCTTCCCTGCAAAATCACAAACACACTGGAAATCATTTTATGTAATTGATTATGAATTTTAGATCAACAAAATATTTTCAACTATGTACTTCAGTCAAATTTGGTATTGCTCTGTCTGTGTGTACACCAAGTGAAGGTGTGGGTATGTAGACAAGCACACGTGCGCACGTATAGAGAGATATACACGTACATGTATATATACACAAATATATGTATGTATCTATAGGCACACATACACGCTGCATGAGCAGAACTGCTTGAACCTGCCAGGTTGGTAAAGTGAGGATAGGTCTTGCAGGCAGCAGGCTGACAGGTCAGCTTTTGGCTGTGCTGCACTGCTCTGCTCTCAGTCTGTTCCTAATCAATAGTTGAAAAAGCCTGATATTTGCTGTTATGATGGTCATGCTTTTAAATCTGAAAGATGCATACATAGAAAGAAGTTATTCCTACTTTACTGGAGCACCACAGTTGACATGAGGGGCATGTGTTTCTGGGACAGAAAACCTTGACTTTTATCTGTGAAGGAATAAGTGGTGTGTAGGTGATGACAGTAAAAACAAGTGAGGTTAGACTAGTAAGGATTTGATATGTGTAGTGCTCGTTAATATTAACAGAAATAACTTTGTGTTCCGCCCTCGTCATCATAAGAACTTGAGCTTCTTTGTGTACTCAGCCCACTGGAGTTGTTCTGAACGTGTCGCTTGCCTAAATGCAGTATTTTTGGGTATTACGGATAGCGTAAGTTGTTTTTAACAGACTTTTTCATTGCTAAGGATTGTTGCAGCATGTTCTGTTTCCTCATGATGGGCTGAAGCCAGGCATGCATCATTCTATTGTGTACACTTTTAAAATTGACCTCTTTTTTTTTTTTATCTTTCTGATTTATCCAACAGGGTGGGCTGAGTGCCCAAGCTTTTGTTCGGATTGAGATAGAAGATATCAACGATAATCAACCTGTTTTTGAACAAGCTGTCTATGTGACGAGCATCAGCAGTCACACAGAGCCAGGAACAGAGATCATCAATGTTGTTGCCACAGACAGAGATTCAGGAATATATGGCATTGTCACATACGAACTGGTCCCAGGAGAATTTTCTTCTTTTTTCACAGTGGATACATCCACAGGTACTGTATGAGTCTATGATTCAGGCTGTAATTATACAACATGTACCTTTTCCTTGACGATGCTTTGTTTATTTGGAGTCATGTCATACAGTTGAAAGTTAGATTCTGCTGGAAAATAATTCTAGCAGAAGATGGAGGATTTGGGTTTAACATGAAGCTTTTGCATTCACTGGAATAAACAGAATGGGAAACATAGTACATACCAGTACAATTCAGGACAAGCAGTATGCCACTTATCCACTATTTTCAGCCATAAATCTATTCATGATTGTAAGAAATAATCAAAGCATTATTTTTTTACAATAACATCTGAATTCCTGAAATGTTTAGGTCTTACTCTTGGGGAGCAGTAAAAGACCCTTCAAGATGTTTGTCCTCTGACTTCATCTCTCTTTCTATCCTAATCTTCCTTCCCCACTCTGTGCTGGAATAAGTCCCCATTCTGCTCACAGTCTTATAATATCGCACTGCTTCCCTGTTTGACTCAATGATTAGCTTCATACCTGTCTTTTTCTGCCTTTTACTTCCTGATGTAACTCTTCATCCATCTGGTTTCTGGCGAGAGGTTCAATGAAGGAGTGTCGATGAGATTAATGAAACAATTAAGGCAAAAGCAAATCTGGGTGAATTTTTTCAAAGACAGGTTGAATCTCACAGATTGAATTACTTTTCCTGTGGCCACAAAGCAGCCCCTGTAGTCTGCTTTCTAACCTTAAAATAGTTATCAACATCAGCTGGAAAGAACATGAGCAGTGTATCTGCAAACGTCCACGGTGTCTTTCAGGCAGTGGTTAACTAAACAGTAGCTACCATTTTACTTGAGAGCCAACCCTTGCATATAAAATGTGTCCTGATCAACGGTTTTGCTTTGTGATGGTCATGACATAGGGGATTATTTTATATGTTTTAAGAATTTCTGGGGCGGTTGTACATGTGTATATATTAGCTGTTTGGCATACAAAATGTTGCAACGCTCTATTCTTTCAAAATGGTGCCTATTTTTGCTTTCTTGCATGGTCCCCAACATACTCTGATGAACAGAAGAAACTAATCTTATTAGGAAGTCGGTCTGCTTGTCTTGGCTGTTTCAGAATTTATTTAACTGCCTGTCAAATCAGATTCTCTGGAGCATAACCAATTTTTAAAAGAGAAATGGATAAAATAATAAAATAAAAACTGTAACCCGAGTTCTTCACTGCTATGTCTTGCTTCTGGCTGTTGCTTTGTTAAAGCAATTGTATGGATGTATCAAGAAAGCTTTTAGCTTTGCATCGTGAGCTGTGTTCACAACACAGGATATCGTACCAGCTGGTCAGCCACTGACTGTATAGAATACATCAGTGGTGCTTTTGATATGTAGATGCTATGAGGTCAAGCCACACCCAAGCTTTGTTTCAAGCACTGTGACATGTGAGTGTTGTATATAGGTAAATTCAATAGGAGTGGGAAGGAAGAGCCTTTAATTGAGCAGATGTTCCATTTAAAAGTTGTTTTTTTTAGTTTCTAAACAAGTGTTTATTAGTGGTACAAAACAGTGATAAAAAGCAGCGTGACCAGCAGATCGAGGGAGGGGATTCTGCCCCTCTACTCAGCTCTGGTGAGACACCCCCCCTCCCTGCCGTACGACCTTCAGCTCTGGGGTCCTCAGCACAAGAACAACATGGACCTGTTGGAATGAGTCTGGAGGAGGCCACGAAGATGATCCGAGGGCTGGAGCACCAGAATAGATTCATTCCAGTGAAGGATGTTGACAAGTTTAGTTTTATTGAAAAAAATGGAAATGCTGTTGTTTAACAGTCACATCTTAGAAAATTTTCATTGCATGAAAAAGTTTAGCTTTATTTTTATTACAATACAGGTTGAAAACAAAGGTCGAAATATCAAAATTTCTTTTCAGTGGAAAAAAAAATCCAAACTTTGCTTAACTCCATGTATAACGCAATGTTTAATATGTAACAGATTGTAATATGCATCAAAGTAAAATGGGGATACATCCTTTCTAAAGAAAACAAGGCCATTTTTATGGTGATTAATGATGTTTTCGTACAGTATTGCAGGAAAAAATATTTTATTTTTAAACTGCTTTTGGCATTTTCATAAAATGTAGTACATTTGCTAAACATATGAAGAGGTTCACATAAATAACATTTAAAATTAGAAGTGTTTTATTTTGGAACATTTTGAGGCCACTTGTTTTGTTAAACCGCACTTTCTTCAATTACTGTTTTTTTGGTCTTTTCTATGAAATTGTCAGCGTATTCGGAATGCTGCACCTCGGAGAAATAGGTCGGAGACGTTGGGTTAGCTCACTAAGTTTTCACCTTTTGAAGAATTTTGTTTGAGTCAAGTCACAGAGGAAAAATTAGCAGTCTCAGCTGAGTAATTTGTGGACATGTAGGCTTCATTCTGTATCTGTGCTGGAAACGTGCAGCTTGTGGTACGGTACCTTCAAAGAAATATCATCTCCAGTTACCATGGCAGTCAACTTTTGTTACCAGATTGTGCATTTAGCTGTTTCTGGATCTGCAGGCTGGCAGCTTGATTGAAAAGGTCCTTGATTAAAAAGATGTTTTTGGAAACCTTCAATAAGCTACAAAGCAAAGGTGACCTGGTGGGGTGGTGCGGCAGTGCTGGAGCTGTACAGGTTGCATGGAGAAGGCTCTGCCTTCATCTTTTCAAAGGCAGTGGTTCACCAGGCCAGAGTCCTGCCCACTTGATGGTGTATGCTTTGGGTTTTGGTGTGGGTTTTTTTAAAAACTCTTGTTTTATGTGGATGTGTTCTCTTTGTGTCTCTTTGGACAACAAACATACTCTATGTTACTATTATGTCAGATTAAAGGAAACAAAACAAATCAGAAACAGAGGAAATCTCCCTGCAACAGCAAATTATGTCTCTTTGGTTATATGCTGCTTTACTGACAAATTAACATGGGGTTTTTGGTGGGTTTTTTGTTTATTTGTTTTTGTTTGTTAGGGAAGAAATATTTAAACATGTAATAGTACAGTATAGAGAAAGCTACATCAAAGTAATACTTGTTTTTTTCTGTATTAAGTTTAATTTTGATGTCCTATGGTGAGTTCTAAAACCTTTGTTGAACTACCGTTAGCATTGTACTAAGCAAAAAAAACCCCTACCAAACCCTAGTCCTGTCCTGTGAGGTTCATAGTAGGTTGAAATAGTGAGACAACAGTGGATTAACATGATGATCAATGGGTTCAGTATCTCCAGGTTTCTTATAATATGTACTGTAGAAAATGAGAGTTTTTGAGGAGCTGAATGTTAGATTTAACAGTATTCTGAAGAATATGTAGCAGATATAAATTTGTTGACAATTTGAGGGTGTTTTGTGTTGAAATTTAAAATGGAAGAGGCTCAAGCGAAATGTTTCATTTGACTTGAACGTTAAAAATTAAGGAGACGAAGCAATAGATTCACGAAGTAAGAGGGGAACTGAAATCCCTAACAGTTTAGCGATTGCTGTGGTCACCAGAAAGACCCAGTTGAGTTCTTCCTTTGCTTTGAGCAGCATTGGATCTATTTGCCTTCTGGTGGGTGTTCTAATCAGTTGATTAAAGTTGGAGTCATAAGACTTTTTTTTTTTTTTACCCTATTAATATTTCTTTAAGCATTTTGAGTGAAGTGGAGCAGCTTCCCTGCTCAGAATAGCCGCATGAGGACTTCATTGCTAAAGCACTGTGGTTTCTTGCTAAATGGGGAGCGTGTTCAGAGTGCTGCTGCCTGGCTTCTAGCTGGTGGGGACATGTTCAGCTTGCTTTGCTTGCTCTTTGTTGAGAACTTGCTCACTGAAACACTCATTTTAGAACCAATGTGGGGGTTTGGAAAGCTCTGAATGGGTCTGATCCAGCTTCTGTTTGAGACCTTTCTTTGATGGGCTCTTACTGTTGCATACCCTTTCCTTAGGGATTCATCCCTCATGAGATCAATGGGCAACCAAACTTTTAAAAAACGAAAGTATTAATTGGTAGAACCATTGTGCTAAAAAATTTACCTCCTTTAAACTCTCAGCTTCTCAAAATCATTGGGAAAAAAGTTACAAATTTTGTTTATCTGTCTGCAACTTTTCATGGGATTCATGAGCATTTTTTAGGATTGTCCAGCACCTGAGGACTTCTTACAGAAGATGCTTTATAAATTAGTTTTTCCCTGCAAAAGAAACAACCATTATGCTAATTTGATTTGTAGTAAACTTTGAACCATGCATTGACAGCGCCACTGAAATATTAATATTACCTGTGATATAAGTTGTTAAAAAATTTTTAGATAGAGAATTTAGAATTATGGTGGTGTTCAGATAGCAGTTAGGCCAAGCACTTGATCCAAAAAGCTGGTAATGTAAATATAAGTACTGCCTTATATTTTTAAGTCCAGTCCTATAGCTCACTTCTTCAAGTTGCAGAATTGTGTTTAACCTTTCCATGGTTAGATGGTAGATGGGAAGGCTGACAGAGGCCAGCTTTACATGTTCCTTTGCCTGCCCTGAGCATTAGGAGGCATGTGACCTCCTAAACTAGCAAACTGTAGTCTCTAGAGACAGAAAAGTTTGCATCCCAAGTAGTCCATCGCAAGACTTTGTCTGAAAAGTACTTGTGTAACAGAAGACTGAGCCTAGGTGATACAAAAATCATTCTAGTACTAGACTCGTTCCCTCTCTTGCTCAACATTAGAGGCTGATGCTCAGGTGGATATTCTGCTTGTGAATAATGGAACTGCCTTAATTAGAAATTCCTGTTTTGTGTGTTTATGGATACTTCTTAGCTCACTAAAATTGCCTGTAACATGTAGTATTTAAAATAGTAGTGCTGTACTTCTGGGAGAGGCACGGTGTTAGAACTGCGTACATCAATTTATAGATCAGGGTACAGGTTGGTTACAATGCAGCTTACCAACCTGGTCGGATTTGGATGAAGTGCTCTGGAATAGACTTTCATATGCCAAGCAAAGTCTTGTGATTAAACACAGTGTGTTTATATAGTATTGGTTGTAGACACTAACCTGTTTTATTTATATTTCCTTTTGTAAGAGGAAAGCTGAGTTTAGCACAAGAATCTGCTAGAGAGAGGTCAGTGTCAAAAGCATCCCTAGTGCAGGCATATGAGGCTTCTGTAAAGTACAAATGTGGACAGGAGATTGATACAAGTGGAATCAGTTATTTACTATGAAAACATTCAAATACCGAATAGTTTAAAACTTGAAATAGCCCTTTTATTCACTGAAACTCAAAACAGTGTTTGTGCTGTGAAGATTTTTAAAGCCTTTTCCTGTGAGCTGAAGCTGTGTGTATTACAGCAGGTAGACTGTAAATAGCAATGTAATTCCTCATTAATTCCTCCCTTTCCCCAACAATTATTAAACCAGCTCTTTGAACAGTGCGTTTGGCAGATTGTTGTTATGGTTACCATCAATAATGCAGCTTCACTAGAAAAGGTGCCTTTTAAATACAGGTAAATTGCTAAAACTGGAGCCTAAATGCGATGCTAAGATTAGAGCATAGGTAGTGAGTCAGATCAATAGAAATGTCAAGCAGAAACATTATCCTTCTTCCCTAGAACAATGCTGGTTTTAATGTTAATGCAAAATCTACACCTTCTAACTGTACTTATCAGAAGATCACCCTGTCTATGCTCATTCTGAAATTTTTTCTGATACATAAAACGTTTATAAAAAGCAAAGCTGTACGTGTGTCTCTGCAGCGAGAAGCTGGCATGCTAGGTTGGGCGAGACACGCTCTGAGCAGATCAGTGGGTCAGCCCTGACCTACGCGGTATTAAACAGCAGGTGCAGCAGCCAGCTTTGAAGGTGAAGTGGGGTGATGAACGATATGTACCTTTGTGCCATCTGCTTACTGTCTGAGCTGTGTGTCAGGGTGTGCCAGCTGACCCGTCCTGAGATATTTTCTGAAGAAATACTGCCGTCTTTTGAAGTTGTTAGGGCATGCGGTTTCATGGGAAGAGTACTGATAGTTGTTGGTTTTATTCCTCTTGCCGTGTTCTAAAGTTGCTTTATTTCGTGAACAATGAGAAAATGTTGGAAGCTATTAAATGAGTACACGTTTCTCTGCAATCCAGACTTTATTGCTGAAGTTGGCGTGTCCTGATTTTACCTCTGCAGTGCTTGACTAACGGAAAATGTTTTGTTTACCTATGAATAGCTGTAAGTGTAGGACTGGTTTTTG
The DNA here is from genome assembly GCF_000690535.1 of Cariama cristata. NCBI lineage: Eukaryota > Metazoa > Chordata > Aves > Cariamiformes > Cariamidae > Cariama > Cariama cristata. Next base: position 8,193 of record NW_009631914.1, read on the forward strand.
CTTTGCTTACATGAGGACCCTGTGGAAAAACAGATAGGCTTTCCAAGTGGTCAGCTAGGGGTATGTGTGGAAATCCTAATGGGATAACCAGTATTATTTTTGCCATGCAAAAAGTGCTTTTGGTGAGTGAACCTCCTTTGGTGATGTATACTGTTGTAATGTTAGGACTGAACACAAGCTCATGAAGATAATCAGAAATATATTTGAAAAGAATCATTATATGTGGGCGCCTGTCTCCTGCCTTTAACTCTTGAGAAACAGCACTTAGCAGCTCACCCACCTGTGGAGTAGAGTGCATCTCTACAAAAATAAGAACAATAAAATCCCAGGACAGATTTTGTCATTACCAGAGGATGGCGGGTGCTGCGGAGTCCTGGCTTTCACTAATGCATTTGCATGTTCTGGGCGAACATTGGCTTCATTTGTCTTTTGTTGTTGATCGGCACAAAGTGGAGAGCAAGAACTTGTCAGTTAGTGCTCTAACACGTACAGCAAGTGAGGAAGTCTGAAGTAGATCAAAGGGTTGACAGTCATGATTTCAGTGTTCGTTAGTACTAGCTCTCACTGTACATTGAATCCTCGAAAGCATTGTAACAGTTTATGCTAGCCAGTAAGCACAGATTGTTCTTCAGCAAAACATCTGTAAATTCCAACACGGCTGTGCTGAGCTGACCTGCCCTGGAGCAGAGCTGTTCCCTAACTAGAGCCTGCGGTGGCCGTTGGTAACATACAACCAGCATTGCAGATTCTGTCTAAAATGTGTATGCAAATCATGATAGGCAGTCTCTGTATCATATTTTTATTTAAAAAGGTTGCAGTCTGCAACCGGTTACACCCATGTAGATCTAGTGAAGAAAATGAGATTTCTGAGGTGTAAATGAGGCTGGATATTAATACTTCATCTGGTATGTAATTGTTCACTTGTGAAGCAGAATTGATTCCAGCTCTCTCGTGCAGAATCAGTAATTACCAGAGGTAAAATCTTCAAGGCACAAGGCACTACAGTAATATAAACAATAAATTTTAAAAATGGGAATTAAATGTTTTTAAAGGCAGCTGATAAGACTATCCATATATATGGGGAGCCAAGCTGTAAGAAAGAAGGTAGCATTTTTCACGCAGTGACTTCTTAAAGTGGAACCACAGTTGTGTCTGTGTGGTCTCTGCTGGGAGCATCGGTCTTGGTAAAACGATCCTTGTAGAGGAGCCGTCTCATCATTCCCTCTCCATCGTCAGTGTTTCTATAAATTGTTTTTCATAATAAAAGAATATATTGAGTACCACAGCAACCTAATTGTCTTTTAAGCTCTCTGAAGCCACAGATTACAGGCTGCAAATGACTATAGTTGTAACAATAATAAGCCATTGTCTTTTCTTAATTATGGAACAGGAAAGAAAGGAAAACTGGGACTCATCTTCAGCCTACTATTTAGTGAGGCATACCTCTGAGTTTCGCATACCTGCTGTCTGCTTCTTGCAGTTGACCCCGTGTTTCTACCTTTGCAGTGTAGTACTAGGGGATGTCCTGCGCTGTACTTCAGATCAAATACACCTAGCCCGCCTGCTCTGAGCTGTGCTGGCAGCTACTTTTGACCCAAGCGGTCACGACTGTCTATTGTATTCACAGGGCAGTGTTTTTACATAACCATATAACAAGTAGGATCCTAGATGCTGCTTACTTCTACAGCTTCTCTCCTGTCATATGGTGCCATAATAGAGCCTAATGTGGCATGTTCCCCAGCATATGGTAGAGCTGTCTCAAATGTCTGTATAGATTTTATATCACCAGACGCAAAGCTAATGCCCAGTCCTACAAATACTGAAAGAAACAGAATGTATATAATTAAAAGTCAAACTGGGTTATAAAATTTCCTGCATACTACAGTTTTGAGACTGGAAGGAACCATATGGAAGTCATATACTTTTTACTTGGAATCTGCCACTGTTCTTAGGGCGTCCCTGGTCCTGCAAGAGAGGACTGAGTTGGTGAGAAGTAGTTGCCTATTCCCTTCCATCCCTAGGACACAGCAAAAGAATGAAGAGAGAAAGCAAAAATCTTTCATCTGTTTTTTTCTTTCCTGTCTACTTTCTGTAGCTGAACTGGCATGGACTGTGCTGTAGTCTGTCTAGGTCAGTTCCACCAGGTCTTCAGAGTTCCTGGGGTAGACCACTGTTTGCTCCACCCTTTGCTAAGGGATGTTCTGAAGCCAGTAGTTACTCCTTTGAGAGTAAGAATTTCAGTGTGATGCTTTTCTGTAAAAGTTTTCCCACTCTTCACATACATCTTGAAGTATCAAAAATGGGAATGATATATTTTTGACCTTGTCAATGGAAAAATACCCAATTGGTCTAGTTAGTAAAATGCAGTCCATTTGATTGATTTAATTTCATTTGACAGCAACAGCGTTTAAAATCCATGTTTATACATTTAATGTCTGGGGAAAAAAAAAAGGTTAAAACCCTTTTTCCTTTGAGCTACAGTTGCTCAGGTTATCTCAGGAAATGCCAAAAGTTTATGTCCTTGGAAGACTGCTTTGTTGAGCTAACTAATCATAAAAGCCAATCATCATCAGAAAAAAAAAAAAAGACCAAAAAAAAGGCCAAAATAAGGTTGTTTCTTGGAAGTGCATCAGTTATTGGCGTAGGCGCTGTATCAGTGATGAATTCTGAATCCGTCTGCATCTCTGTTGTGTTTTTACACTGTTGTGGTTTGTCACACTGGAATAAGTGTCCTTTGTTGTTAGTGGAAAGCATTCTTCCTTGATCCTGAAGACACTTTGAATGCATTTTAAGCATGTCAAGACACAGTTTGTTACTATAATGTCCTGGCAGTATAATTGGAAAGTATACTGCATGCACATTTGAATATTTATAAGGATGTTATGTATTTTCCGTTATTCTGCTTAAAAACACATTGTAGCAAATTAGTGTTGTGGCTTCACCCTAAATTTTGAGATGATATATTGTAGTTGAATCATGCACTGATTCTCCTAAGGCACTTAGTTAAATCTAATTTTTACCCTGTCTGACAAGTAGGACCACTAAATGTCCAACTTGAATGCCAAATATCATCTCTACTAAATGTGTCTTGAGACCCAGGAAATGACAAAGGTAGCTTAAAGATTTGGTTTTACTGAACTGCTACAGCTTTTTCTACAAAAAGCATAGGTGATTTCTTAAAAATACCTGTTGGTATGTATCAAGTTGTTCCTGTTAGTTGAATCACTTGAGTTTACTGAAATCTTACTTAACTCACTACAGTTTTAGCATTTACTGTACATTTAGTTAAACTCACTCATTGCTAAGAAGAATTTTCTTGTGTTGGGTCACCTCTCCATTTTCATGTTGAAAACCTTACTTTGCAAATAATTCTCTGTGTGTTGCAGAATCTGTGACCACCAAAGGGTCTTAGAATGGGTTTTGTCACCTCAGAATAAGCGAAAGTGTTCTTCCTCCTGCTCGATACAGAAGGTGCTGGAAAAGATAAGACAAACCAATATTAGTGCTCTCTAGGACATAATTACATGTACTTATTCCATCTTTACCTGGCTGAAAGCACCTGGTCTTAAACTGTGTGCGTCAGGTTATAATTTAGTTACACAATTTATGAAGTAACTATAGAATATGCTGTGATCTGCTGTATTGCTCTATGATCTAGTGTTTACCCCTACATTTTTGAGTATTTATGTTCACTTCATCTAGACCAGACATTTCAGAGTGCTCTGAGGACTAATGATGTATTTGTGGGTTTATATCTTCATTTATAAATCCTCAATTTGCTTGCAAAGGACAAAGAATGACTCACTATCTCTCACGAAACAATTAACAAGTATCAGTTTTGGATAAATGTTGTGGACCGTTATGAACATCCCATAGAGAGGTATGGTTTGGATGTAGTTCTCATTGCTGAGACTGAAGTTTTCACTCAACCAAAGCTTTCTTTGAAGTTCGTACAAGCTTTTGCTGTAGAAGAAGATGAGTCAGGATTCCTGCCATGTTCATTCTTTCTACCCATACTACCATCTTAGGTAATAATAGTTAGATGTGGGTTTCTGTAGTTATATAGAGAGTATTTGAAAATTAGGCATAATTATCTGATACTACTAAAGACTTATTTTAGCAGTCAGAAGAGAATGTATTTGGAGACAGCTAGTCTCATTTGTCAGAGTTAAAGGATGAAAACGTATTTATCTTGAAGAAAGCACGTCCGACGTCCTGTATTTCTGGACAGAGTATTGCATTTGCTTTTCAAAGAATTACTTATTTAATATAGTTTATATAAAATGTAATTGTTAGCAGCTTGCAAATTCAACAGACCTTAGGATTCACTATTGAAGGGTATTTTACCAGAAACTTGTCATCAGACAGCAGATGATGGCTTCCCAGATACTTTCCGCAGAGCCTGCTGCTCCTAAGATCTGCATTTTGGGGCTTCAACCCCATTTGTGTGGATGTTTTATTTAGGACTTACTCGAGCAGAATGTCTCTGCAGCGTGTTTGAAATAAAGTTAGCTTTACTGTTTGCAAAGATAAATTTGTCTTTTGTAACAATAAAGTATCTTTTCACCCTAATGCACTTCCAGATTCCTATAGGCTGGGACTGGTAAAATTGAGTTTTTTCCAACATTGCTGAAAACTCAGAACAACTCCACTGACTCAATGAAGTTGTTAAAGAATTAGCTGAATCTGTGTTTCTAAAATCAGAATTATGGACACTGTGTTTTGACACGGAACTTGCTGTGTGTTAGTGGCTTTCTGCATGTGAAAGACCATATAATTTGAAAAAACTTGGCTCTCAAAAAGGAATTGGGAGTGCTGTTTTTGTCCACGTTGTCTGACCTTCTCTTGGAGTGGTGGTACATGTTGAAACTAGTTTGACAGCCTGCTGAATTTTAACTTACTTCATTGCTCTTTTATTTCTGTGTACTTTCAGGGATTATTTATCTGATCTCAGCTCTTGGCCACATGGTGCATTCTGTGCTCTTCCTGACTGTTTGTGCGCGGGATGGGGGTGGCCTTCCCTCTACCACCAATGCAGCTGTCACAGTACACATCCTCCAGACCACTGCTGCCCCTGCCACATTTGAGAGATCCTGGTATACTTTTTCTGTCCCCGAAGATGCACCTGAAGACAGCCTGATCGGCACTGTAAAGGCCAGAGAGCCTCCAAGTAAGTTGCATGCTCAGTCAGAGATTACATTGCATTTTTGTTGTGACTGTCAGCTAGAAATAAATGCTGCTAATGTTATTTTTTTAAACTTTCATATTATTCATTCAATCTGGCCAGCATTAAATAGTACTTACTGTTGGTATTTACAGCAACTAGTGTAATCACTGCTGTATCGGGATGCTCTTTAGAACAGGTAGAGATTTGTGGTACTCTCCTTGGTGGTCCATGGGGATGGGCAACTGCTTCCATTTTCTTCCAGATGGATTTCTATAGTTGTAAATGGGGAGGTGGGAAGCACGTTGTGAAAGTGTAAGGAAGGGTGTGTGTGACAGTGTGGGTTGTGTTAGAGCATTAGCCATGCAAGACAAATCTCAGAGCAATAGTCTTGATCAGAAAGTATTCAGAAGTTTCAGAGAATCTATGTGCAGTGCTGCTGCTGCAAAAAAACCCCCCAAACACCTCCCACAAAAAAACTCCCAAACAAACAAACAAACCTCCCTCCCCCCTTCTCTCAAATTAAGTGGTGAAGTCCAGATGAATGTTTATGGGACCTTCTGAAAATGTATTTAATCCACTCGGTTATGTTACCATTTTCAGAGGGAAACAGGTTAGCTCCTGCCAGGCCTTAGTCTTAAAAGACCCTGTCCTGAGAGCCGTATATATTTGGTTCCTATGCAGAGCAGTGGGAGCCATGAGTCCATGTACCAACTTAATGATGGATCTGTACGTTTAAGGTGGTAGAGGCAGAGGTTTAATGTGAGCTTGATTAGTCAGGTCCGTCCGTTTTCTCCTTCTTGGAAGGACGGTGCACTGACCATTGTCCTCAGGGTGAGGTAGCACCTGCAGAGCAGCCTTGCCAATAAGCCTGAACCTGTAGATAGCTTTTGCTTTAGGTAGCATCTGATGTATAAGGGTTATAGCAATGGTCATCCATGAACAGTAAGTGCAGTAAAATGCAGCTCTTTCATAGAACTGCCCCCTGTTTGATTCCTTGCTGTAGTGAATGCCTGTGTGTAGTGAAATTACTCCCAAAAGACTAATTTATAGGAGTGTTTTTTCCATGTTTTAGATCAGGGGAAAACGAGAGGCTATTATACTGTTTTCTCTATAGAGTTTTATCATACCAATGAGATGAAAATCAAACGGTCCACAAGTGGACAAACTGTATACAGTTATATTTTACTGAAGGGCTCCAGGGACAGGAAGAAAGCATAAAAAGCCCAAGAAAGTCAAATGTGTGTAGCTTACATTTATTCCACTGAATTTAACAGCATGCATTCTTCTCAGATGGTGTTACCAACCTTCATGTTACCACTTTCATGTAATTTTACATTTTTTGTTGTTATTTCCATTTCTAGATTCTTTAGAAGTGGTTTCTTACAGAATTTCCTCTGGTGATCCACATGGAAGATTCTCTATTGACCCCCGGTTTGGTATCATCCGCACCAAAAAACAGCTTGACCATGAAAGTCAGTCTGTTGTGGTGCTCACTGTTCAGTCACAGTTGGGTAACTCCCCTGTCTACAGTAGTACCCAGGTCAACATATCTGTGATAGATGTTAATGACAACCCTCCAATATTTCCTACTAAATCTGATAAGGTAACTGTTTCACATACCCAGCCTCCTGGCACTGCAGTCTACATTGCTCATGCAGAAGACAGAGACAGTGGCCTAAACGGGGCAATCAAATACAGTATTGCAAGCAAGCAGTCAAATGTATTTAGCATTGATCCAAACCTTGGAGTGGTAAACCTCACCAGGACAGTGTTTGCAGATAAGCAGCGGGAATATACTCTGCACATAGCAGCTGAAGACTGTGGAAGTCCTTCTCTGACTTCTTTGCTGATGTTGACAGTGATTATTGAAGAAAAGAAGATGGGCCCTACTTTGATTTTTCAAAACTTGGTGTATCAAGTAGAAATCAGTGAAGCTACCTCTCCAGGTGCCCGAATCCTTCAGGTTCAGGCCCATTCAATTGATCCACACGGTGTTACCTCCAAGCTGACATACTCCTTAGAGCCTAGCACAGATTCTGTTGCATTTGGAATCAGTTCTGATACTGGCTGGATTTATCTTCGGAAACATTTGAACTATGAATGTGCACAGATACTAAGTTTTAGAGCTCTGGTCAGCGCCTCCGAGGATAAAAACCTCAGGCAAAATGCAAGTACATCAGTAATAGTTAAAGTCCTGGATGAAAATGATAATTCTCCTATGTTTATGCGTGAAAGCTACTTCTTTGAAGTGGAGGAAAATCCAGTTCCTAGAGGTGTGGTTGGCACCATTACAGCTGTTGACAAAGACTCAGGAAGAAATGGACAACTTTCCTATTTTCTCTTGTCTGATGGAAAGTATTTCAAGATTAATTCCAACACAGGTAGCATTTTATGATTTGTAATCTGCCTAATACTGCTTTTGGAAAGCAGCCTTCCCTAAGGAAATGGAAGTAAAGTGTAAAGCTTTCAGGAACTGCTGTGAATCTCTTGGGTTGATATATGAATATTCTAACTCAGAGCTTCACAATTTGGAGAATGAAATAAATCTAATACATGTTCATGAAGAATGAAGTAAACCTTAGTATTTTATTTTTTTCATGACTTCATTCTGGTTCCTCGGTCATAAGTTTCAATGTTTGACTGTAACAAATTTAAAGAGGGAGTTTTAAGTTATAGCTTCAGTAGTTCATATGAGGAACTTAATTGGCTGTGATCAAGTACAGCTGAAAAGTACAGATCAGCCATAAATAACTGTAAAGGTAACTATGACATTTGATAGTTACAGTGATTTAAAATATTTGTGAAAACATCTGTAAATTACATCAAAACTGAGTTCATGTTGTACATAGCACTACAGAAATCAAATTGGCTGAGAGAAGCTTTTCATGGCACAGGGCATACTCTGCGGTGAATCCCAACTGCCTTGAGTAATAGGTGCTGTAGCCACACAGTGTAACACCGCAGACCACAGCGTGGAGAGCCTAGAGGAAGGGAATCCTGTAAGGAGCACAGGCACTGTAAATAGTCCAGTTTAGCAAAATGATATGTACCGAGCGAAGATCTGCCATTAAAAATTCCTGTTACCAGATGTCCTGTCCTCATGGGGAGTGAACAGGCTCTCCCAGAATTTCTCTGTATGAATCTCAAAACAAAATTATCATTTCAAAGCAGATTGTAATGTGCTACTACAGTACAAGTGCAAACTGTGATTGACAGAACGTTTCTGTGGAATGGAGCTTGGAAAACTGGGGTTTTAATGTCAGCATTAAGGTGTATCGGAAGACGTATCATTATTTCACGTTAGATTAAATGTATAATTGCATGTAGATGAGTGCTAGCATATAGTAAGTATCTAACTCCCTTTCTCCTTCATTTTCTTTGTCCACCAGGTGAAATCATAAACTGGGTGGCACTAGACCATGAAAAACAAGCTCACCACCAGCTGACCGTGCTAGTGACTGATCACGGGTCACCACGGCTAAACACCACAGCAGCCGTGTACATCGTGGTGAGGGACCTCAATGACAACAAGCCCCTCTTCCCTCAGGCGGTGCCCGGGCGGGGGCTGCAGCTCAAGGTGGGTGCTGCTGGCAGGATGCGCTGCCTGCTCCGGGCACCACCTCGCCGCAGGAGCCCAAACCCCCTGTGCTGTGAGACAGTAACAGTGCAGCACCAAGATAGGAACATAACCCATTCTTAACTGAGACTCGGGTGTATTTGGGAATTTCAGAATTTATCAAATGATGACACTTCTATGCCTTGTATACCATTAGATATAAACAAAATTATACATGTATATCCTTTATGTATGCGGTAGAATCTCTTTTAATTTCTGACCTCCAAGTCTGCTGTACTAAAGTTTTTTTGAATTGGCAATATATGCAGACTGTAGCAGAGGATTGCTAGAGCTGTATTAGATATAAAGGATATACATGTATAATTTTATTTATGTATGCGGTAGAATCTCTTTTAATTTCTGACCTCCAAGTCTGCTGTACTAAAGTTTTTTTGAATTGGCAATATATGCAGACTGTAGCAGAGGATTGCTAGAGCTGTATTTAACCGTTTCCTGAAATGTTCTTTGCACTGACTGTAAATATTACTGAAATAGAAAACAGAGCAACAGCTAAACTCTTGTGTTATGGCGAAGAATTTATTTTAAGACTCGTTGTTAACCACGTATATTTGCAAATTATTTATAAACTGCTTGATGACAGGTTTTGGAAGGGCAGCCATCGGGGACACTTATTACCACTGTCTTTGCAAAAGACTTTGATTCTGGAAACAGCGGTGTTGTGTTATATTCAATAGAATCAGGTAAGAATTTAAAGTGTTATTCATAAGAAAAGATACATTGAAATAACTAGAGTTTTAGAGGTGCCATGTATACATACGGGATTTTATGTCTATTTTGTGCCTGTTAGAATAAAGGTGCATGTGTAAATAGGAATCACGACCATCGTAAGTCTGACGAAGTATCTGAGGAGATGCAAGCAGCTACCTTTCTTCCCTTCCCCCTCTATCCCGCCTTCCCAGGGGTTTGGTTGCTTGTGTGCCTGGCCAGAGGATGTTCAAACAGTACTCAGAAAAGATTAGGACTGTGATCTTGTACTGTACAGTTTAGTGTTTCAGTCAGTTGTTTAACATCTTAAAGGAAAGATGATCTCCCTTTTCCCATGACCAATTGAAAATTTTCCTACTAAAAGAATGGTTCATGACAGTCTGAGAGGGGGATCAGAAGGATCAGCAGATAATCTGGGCAGACAACAAGGCTTCTGGTTTTTAGTTCATGTTTCACCCTTTGTTTAGCACTGTGTTAGCCTGACATAGTGTGGCCACTTAAAAACACTTCTTGTCTTTAGTTTTCCCTGTAATTCCTACACGTAATAGTTCACTTCTGGGGTAAGCTGTAGGATCCAGTTTTGTTTGCAGTGAAATCAATAACAGAGCAGTCCTAAATTAGAACCTGAGTGGGACTGGGGCATTAATACTGTAGGAGGCATAGATGCGATCTCTGGTTTTGCCACATACCACTTGCTACACTTTTATGCAAGAGAGAATTCTCTCTGTAACCAGTGAGGAAAACATGACTGTTCCTCCTGCTTTGCTTCACTGTTGGTTCAAAACAGCAAGAGGTGCCAAGAGCAGAACTATTTCTTATTTTGGTACCTGCTCTGTTCTGCCAGCTTAATGTAATCAATACCTTTTAAGCTTGGTATTTGTAGTCTGTGGTAACTTGCACATAGAACATCCTGTTTCATCAGAGCAAGAAAACATTTCCACCATTTCCACCCACTCAGTGCGTTTCCTCAGGTGTTGTTTTCTGTGTAGGCAGAGCTCAAATGTGGGCTTGGTTGGTTTAAACTCATTACAATTATTTGTCACTGCAGAGTAAAGAACAAAATACTGCAAACCTACATTATTCCTCACTCTTGAACAGCAAGGGAATCTGTAGCCTCTTCTTGCCGAAGCTGAAATTACCAGAAGGTTCCTGTGGATTATGTTATACTGTGTCTTTATGTACCCTTTCGACTTCTGTGGAGTAATGGAAGGACTTTAAGATCCAAATCCACAAGGGCCGGAGAACTAACTCTGCTTTCTTCCATCAAGAGATGCTTAAAAAAATGAGACATTTAACAACTCTGTTGAAAATTTTGCAGTTGAAATATAAGTAGATAATAAAAAAACTGTAGGGTCAGTTTATGGCCATAGTAGTATTCCCTTAATTTGGATACAAATGACTGTCTCTTCCAGAGGGAACTGGAGACGATCATAGACTTCTGCATTGTGAATAATAATATTTTTGCATGAAATGATCCCCCTTAAGAGAAAGGGGATGAGTAGTACCCAACCTTTTGTTTGAGGGGTGATCACCAGGCAACACGGGAATTGTTCTTCAGGGGTCTCTGCCTGTCTGTATCTCTAACTATATCCCCTTCTTTCAAACAGCATATTGAATTTTCTTACTGACTTCACTGTAGAGTGCCAGAGGGGAACAAGTAAGAGTTCAAATTATAAAAATTGACTAGCGACACAAAATATGACTGGTCTTGCCAGTGCTGTCTCTAGAAAGAACAAAAGGATAAAAACAGGAGCAAAAAAAACCACTAAAAGAGCCCTCCTGGCCTTGGAACTAGATATTTTCCCAGTAAACAAATCCAGAAACAACTGAGCTTCTCTGATACTAATTTTTGTTGTTATTGTTGTTGTTAGTTGGCTCACAGCCTTTAACATCTGGTCTTCTGTTTCATGGTGAAGTTCTTGCCTGGTTGATATTTAAAATAGTATTTTCTAGTTCTGGGATATTGTTTATTACTAAAATATGAAGAAGAAATATGATCTGATTTACAGCTGTATTTGTTCAACAAAAAGAAATCAGGTTAATCGGAGGACTGCATGCAGACCGGTGCTGTTTTCAACAGTTGAGGGACTGCCACAAGATTAAGAGCTCCGAGAGTCAGAGTCAGCTGTTAAGCTTGTAAGAGTCACTGGGTAATTTTTAAAGTTCTTGAGACCTTAAAGAAATGCCAAAATGGGAGCAATAGGTTAAGCTATGCAGGAGGGCTAATGACAGATGCCAAAAAATTACATAATGAAAAATCTGTAAAAGAACTATGAGGTTTACGCAACAGATGAATTTTAGCCTTCAGAGGAGAACTGTTTCCTTCAGTTCTTCTCCCTCTTCCCAGAAAATCAAAACGAATCATCCTTAAACATTCATGTGTATGGAAATACATGGTCATATGGCCGTACGTCCACTTTTGTGTTATCACTGAGAGTAACCTAAATCAGAGGGAGGTGAATCCTGGCTATGTGTACTATTCCTTAGTGATGCTGACAATTGCAAAGTGATTTGTCTGGCCTTCCTCACAACTATTGATAGGTTATAGTATAGCATTTATAACAAAAATTAATCTGTATTTATGGTGCATCATAAACTATTGCTTTGTGTGTTAAGACTAGCACTGGCAAAGTAGAGGCTTTTACAGTTATATTTGGACCAATTCTACAGATACATTAGCACTTGACCACCAGAGTGCTAGGAGAAGCCTAGTTTACACCACTAACACACACGAATTGGCAAATGTTGTACGTATGCCTGTGGACAAGTATTTGTTCTCCAGGGTGATTTGCAAGCAGCATGCAGGGAGCATTCCTAGACTTGCAGAGGGCTGCAATTCTCCATGACGAGGAGGATTTGGAGTGTATGTAGAAAGTGAGCAAGCTACCACTCACATACACTTGCCCTCGGTAATCTTGGGCGAAAGTATTCAAAAGTGGTCTATCTCTTCTCTTAGTCATCTATTAAATCAGTTGAAAAATGAGATCTGTTTTTAGGTAGGCTTTTGAAATTCAGAAATGGAAGAAATTGCTTTAGCTACAAAATGTAGTATAAAAGTTTGATTAGTCTGCCTATAGATGAAGGGAAATCCATTTCATAAGGGGTTTTTTTCCTTGAATTTTTTTCTGATTTGGAATCAAATGGCTACACTTTGAAATTGTCTATGAATAAATTAAAAAAATAGACTGATAAATTACCAGAAAAATAGAAATAAGTTGTTTCTGTTTTGACGGTATTTATAGTGCATTACCAGATAAAAAAGACGAAAATGAGAAACACTTTCGAAATAGAAGTCCTAAGGAGTTTTGATTTTTTACAATATCTCTTTCCAACTTTATCAAACTTTTCTGTTACTTTTATTGCCACCAAAATATGTGCAAAACTGATGGTTTCATGAAATATTTGGATTTTAGTAGAATTGTAGTGTCTAGTGAATAACGCTATTGGTAGTTTCTTTTTTGACCAGCTCACTTTCATTTTATTCAAAATTGTAGATTCTGACCATTCCTTTCTCCTATCAAATAAGCTTCAACCCTTCAGAAGTTGTGTGGACTGACACCTATTTCGGTTGAGCTTAGCTATCTGTGTTCTGCTACTTGAAACAGAAAAACAAGTATTGGTCTTTATGCTAAGAGGTACTGACTGTCCTCATCACTGCTGAAAAAAGGGTGAATTCTCATAGCCTCATGTTCATATTATAATTATGTACTTGCAATGTTTTTGTTCTCTGATTTGTGGGTTTTTTTTAAACAATTTTTTAATTTTGGTTCAATTTGGTAACTGTAACTCCATTTTGGTAGAAAAATGAAGGGAATAGTTTTCGTGCACTTCTGTTCACTGTTTTCTTTTTCTTGTTAGTTCTCCCTATCCATTTTTTTACATGTCAGTTTTAGCAAAATGTTAAAATTATATGCATGCAATTCACACTGAGTTCTGTTTTTCATATTTTCTCTGCCTTTTGCTTAGCTTGGGTTTTGTGTCTTGAAACATTATATGGAACAAAATAGTGTATGTGTGAATGTAGACATACTGTTGGGACCTAAACCAGGGAAGTAACCAAGAGCTATTTATGAAAACAGTAATATAGCAGCATTAATATTTTGAAACTATCATGAAAAATGCAGAATGCAGGACTGTCTCATTGAATAGAGTTGTCTCTGCATATTGTTTCCTTTTGTTGGCAATTTCCTCGTTACCTTCCAGACTGCAGGAGTCAACCCAGAAGGGACTCATGGAGTGTTAAAAACCTATAGACAGTGAAAAATAGCAGAACAATCTTATAAAAATAACTCCTATTTGTTGGTTGTGAAAACCCTGTTTTCTAACTAGCCTGCTCAGTATTTTTTCAAATTCTACAGGTGCAAATATTTTACAGTTGCGGGTGAGGTGATTGGATACAAAAATGAATATCTATATATGCAGCTAACTAATTTGCATGTGCAGATTTGGAGAACATAAACAGCTTCATGCTCACTTAGGTGCCTATGGAAATATAATTCTTTATGGGTGTTTTGTGTACTACATCTGCACTGAATTTATTTTTACCACAGTTGCTTATTAGAATAGCAGCTGTTGTTCTGCATAACTTTGTTTAACCCACTAGCACACCTTATTAGAAATTCACATAGCAAAAAGTTGTTTGCATAATATTTTAAGAGAGAAGTAGTTATGGCAAATTTGATTTTTTTTTCAGTTTCTGGTAAGGTGTACCAAGTAATAGATACTTTCCCATTTTGCTAAAAATTGGAGAGTAATTTGTGTTGCATTCCTTGAAAATGGAGCAGGTGGGTGCCAGTCTCTTGTCCCAGGTAACAAGCAACAGGATGAGAGGAAACGGTCTCAAGTTGCTTCAGGGGAGGTTTAGATTGCATATTAGGAAAAATTACTTCACTGAAGGGGTTGTCAAGCACTGGCACAGGCTGCCCAGGGAAGTGGTGAAGTCACCGTCCCTGGAGGTATTTAAAAGATGTGTAGATGTGGTGCTTAGGGACATGGTTTAGTGGTGGACTTGGCTGTGCTAGGTTTACGGTTGGACTCAATGATCTTAAAGGTCTTTTCCAACCTAAATGATTCTATGATTCTAAGTCACAAAGGGCTATTTACCCTTCTATGATAGAATTAATCTTCGCAACTCTAGAATAAATGTGTTATAGAGTAGCTGCAGGTAATAATTTTCATTAGAAGTTCCTTGTTATTAGCATGTGACCAGTCCTTGATGAAGAATGCAAGCATGATTTCCAATATGCACATGTTGCTCTGCAACAATTTACTGTAAGATTTTAGCTACCCCCAGTTAGCTCCTTGTTCAGAGCACAGGCAGGGCAGGTGGCATCGCTGCTGTTGCCGTGCCTTAGTGGTAGATCGGGCTCTTTGCTGACCCGTAGTCTGTGGGGGATGTGAGCCAGCTGTGTATCCAGCATCACTTACTTGACCCTTCAGGCCTGTTCGGAGACTAAGACTTAATTCTTTCTCTGGGCCTGCCTGCCAACTTATGTTTGAAGTAGGAGTATCAGTCCTGGGATGTCTGCTGCTCTCCAGCTGCACGCACTGTTGGTGTGAGTAACATCGGTACAAAATTGAGCAGTTGCTTTAGTACTCCATAGCCTTTGTCTCTGTAGCTTTCTGAGTCTGGAGTAAGTAGTTTATAATAACTATGTACTCAGTGAAGAAGAGGTGAACCAAATGAGCCAGAGAGATCCAAATGAGTGCAGCAGTTTCCCTTTCCTCTGGGTCCTGCTCTTTCTTACTGTTAATTACAGTGTTCACTACTATGGAGGCAACTGAAGAGATCTGCAATAACTCATATCCAGTTTTTCCCGATAGAAGAGGATATAGGAGACTTTCAGATTGATGCTGTCAGTGGGGAGTTAAGAACAACCCGGTCTCTATCACATGCTGAGAGATCAGACTACAGAATGATGGTCACAGCCAGGGACCAGGGGATACCGTCACTTCAAGGACATGCTGCTGTTTACATCCAGGTACTTGTTTATGTTGTACAGATAGAACAATTACGTTAGATACATAGTTTCATTGGAAAAACATTTTTGGGAGAAGCTAGGGAAATAAACAGAAGAAAGGAAGAAATTAAAAATTATAAGCACTTTGTCTCATGGTAATTTTCTTTTGCCATTTTTCTGTTGAGGGAGGAAATGAGAGGGCAGGCTTATTTTGATTTGTTAAGAATACACAACAGCATTCTGGGTTGTCTTGCAAATAGATAATGTTTGTGCTTTAGTAGGAGGTCATTATGAACACTGGAAAAGAGAAGCAAAATATCCAGGCAGGCAGAATGAAAAGAAAATATCAGGAGGGACTGAAAGTGGGGGAGACAGGAGATTTCCGCACCCC
>NW_009631914.1:24083-33450 GCF_000690535.1 Cariama cristata
CCTGTGTTACTCTCTTTTCTAAATTCTGTCTCTGTAACCAAGTGTAAGGATAGCTCATTCCTTTGTGGTGGTTTATAGAGGGCTGTTGTGCATGGGAGTGTGAAATCCAGCGTGTGCTCTTGGGGCAGCCAGCCACCTGCTGTTCATGGAGCCACAGTGGGGCTGCGGGGTCCAGGCTGCCTGCGCGCTCCGTTATCAGAGGTGGAATGTCACCGAGGCTGCTATTTTCATAGCAATCAAAAGATGGTTAATTTTGGATAGCTTGGAAAAAAATGCTTCAGTCAAGGCAAATGCAGTTCCCACAGATTCTTCCATTTTAAAGCATAATCTGGGAACACTGCAGCAATCCGTAATGAATGAAACCCTGTACTGACATAAACAACCCTCAAAACCCCCCAGCTATCTGTTTGTGTTTGTCAAACTGCATAATGTACTGTGCTTTCTTTGTCACGTCTGTCCCTGTGATGCTGTCCTATGTAGAAAGACAGTTCAAATGCTTCAGAGTAGGGGCAGAGATAGCAGTATTCAAGTTGTTTGTCTTTGCACCCCTGTGGTATAGAGGGTGAGAGACATCTTGTCCCTTTTTTTTTAACGTGGGAATGAAAAAGTGAGTTACAGAATGACTGGCAAGTTGAGTTTTGTTTTCTGGCTTTGAGGCATACTTAGGATAAATATAGTCACAATTAATAAATGATTGAATTCTCAATTAAAGAAAACAATTTTCATTACAGTATTGATTGTTACAATGAGAAAATATTGCTGTCTGTGCTTTTGTTGCAGGTAATCCCACTTCCCAGTGGGAGATCTGTCTTCTCTCAAGATGTCAAGCACTTTGTTGTACCTGAAAATTTTAAGCCTGCACAAGTGCTGAATTCTCTGAAGTGGCCTGATAATCATCTAACAAGTAACAGGAAACTGCATTTCAGTATCACTAAAGATAATGATGATGTTCATTTTGAAATAGATAGCTTGACAGGAGATCTTTTTCTTTCCAAGGAACTTGACTATGAAACAACTTCACATTTCCTTTTGCAAGTTATTGTAAAGGATTATAATAATAATCCTCCACAGAATAACACTATCTTCCTAAGTATCGATGTAGAAGATCAGAATGATCATTCACCGTGTTTTCAAGATGACTTTGTAGTGATTGGCATAGAGGAAAATGTACCTGTTGGCACTCTGGTTTACACGTTCAATGCAAAAGATGGAGATGGCGGTTTTCTGAACAGCAAAATACAGTATTCCCTAACAATGAGTAACGTTGGTGAAAATCCATTTCTTATTCACCCTTCGTATGGCACCTTGACCACAGCATTTCCACTAGACAGGGAGATTACTCACTCTGTGATCCTTACGGTGTCTGCGACAGACCAGGCAATAAATCTGACTGATCGCAGGCTTGATTCCCTGGTTGCGAAAATTGTTATTTTAGATACCAATGACAACAGTCCCAATTTTATGTCTTCACCTCTTTCCTATGTCATGGAGGATGCTGAGGTGGGCTTCCTTGTGCACTCCATAATTGCAAAGGATCCTGATGAGGGAAGAAATGGACAAGTTACATACCACATTCTTTCAGGCAATGAAAACAAAGCGTTTGTGTTGGATAAAATCACAGGTACTGTAACTTCTGTTCTCTGGAGTTTCTTGTACTGTGCTTCTCACGATAATATTTGGGCGTGCACACAATGCCACACTGAAATACCACCTTACTATGGTACTCTACCCAGGTGACTTATCGTCCTCAGGGGTGATTACCTTGGGCAGAGCACCACGTGAGCATGGCAATACTACTTAAAATAAACAAGCTCAGTGAGACTCGGATCAAAAATTTCTACATGACACTGTTGTTGTGTTGTGTAGATGTACTGGAGCGCCTTCCAATAGTGCATTGAGGAATGTGGTTGGATCAAAAATTTCTACATGACACTGTTATTGTGTTGTGTAGATGTACTGGAGGGCCTTCCAATAGTGCATTGAGGAATGTGGGAAGAAAGTATGTGCAGTGAAATACTTCATTCTGATTTTTGCATGATGTGAACTTAAAGCATGTGCGCACACATATGTTGCTATACATATATACAGGAGGAAAGGCAAAGACAAGGTCAAGGGATGTGCGTTGCGCTGTGGCTGGAATATGTTCGGTGGAGGCTCAAAGTGCTGATGAACTTCATTCTTCAGCCCTCTGAAATTCTCTGGTTCCTGAATGAGTTCTCTAGCTATTATACCATCTGCACACAAATGCAAATCTCACCCTAATAGTTGCAATATTTTCTGGTTCTTATTCTGATTTTGAATCCATTATGCGATACAGCTGACACTGATCTGTAGAGCTCCTAATTGCATAACTTATGTGCAGAAGATGACAAATATTTAAGTTAAATGAAGTTAAAAAGTTAAGCCCGAAGTTAAATAGAAAGGAATCTCTGAACTTCACTTGAATACTCCATGAATCCCAGTTTCTCTTGATATCAAAATGAGTATTTCTGGGCCAGTTAGCACTCTGAAGGGAATCACAGGTAATGATTGACTCCAAAGTCTGGAAGCCTTGCAGCAGAGGCACAGCGTGCGTGGTGATGCTACATTTAAGCTGTGAGTGCTGGAACAGCTGGAATCCTAACCTGGAGCAGAATACTTTTTTGATACCTTCTTTCTTTATAATAGGACTCTTAACTACAGCCCAGCTTCTGGACCGTGAGATTCAGGAGCGCTACAGTTTGACAGTCATGGCTATTGATGATGGCAGCCCAGCTCTCTCTGCCACGCAAGTTCTAACTGTCATTGTTCTTGATGTGAATGATGAGACCCCGGTATTTCTGAAGCAACTTTACGAGACTACGGTTCATGAAAACCAAGATCCAGGGGAGTTTGTTATAAAGGTGGAAGCTGTGGACAGAGATGCAGGTGATTTCTGTCTGTCCTTTTTCTATTAATTTCATTGTGGACCATAGTAGACTGATCAAATCTTGCTGTCTGCTGTGCTTGCGTGTACAGCCGTTGTGCTTTTCCCAAGGTAATGTATGAGAGTTATTTCAAAACGTGGCTTTTGGTTCAGACCCTCAACCTTTATTCGGGGCTTGGAGGTATTCTGACGTGCGCACTGGGGTAGCTTCAGCTCTGACTGGTGTATTAAATGTAAAATGTGCGCTTGTATGGTGCCGAGTGGCTCAGTGTACTGTAGCTTTTGTGTGAAGATAGTCAGTGTGCTCTTGTTAGAAATCAGCAAACAATGCTCAGCTCGGTTAAAGTTAATGTTTGAACGTTTTGTTGCTCTCCATCAATGGGAGCATTTTGAACAGTGGTAAAACAGGTCGCTAGAGAAGGGTCCTGGTTTTGTGGCAGGGCCAGCAGATGTGCACTGGTCTGTTCGGACCAGAGAGGGGCACTGTCACCCAACGTTTTCCACTGGTTTTGCTGTGAAGGGTGGCGAGAGCCGCTCCGGATTTCACGGAGGGTGTTACATGCGTGAGAGTGTCCATGCGTTGCTTTTCAAACATACGCAGAATGGATGAGTAGGAAGAGGTGGTTCATATACACTTTGAATCACAGGTAAGGACTAAACGTGAGAGGGTCTTTGCTAAGCAACAAAAAATTCCCTCCGGTTCTTCAGCCACCTGCTCTTTTGAAATATCTAAAATACATATGATGTTACAGGTAGTCTGTGTGCTGGAGAGACTCTTATCTTAAGTAATACCAGCACAGTGCCTGCCGTTGGTGCGACATGACGCAGTTGCACAGAGTCTGTGGACTGCAGTAAAGACAAAATCTGGAAAGAAAATTAAATTACAGTACTACTTTAATTGGCCCAAAGCTGGTCTCAACTCTGTGAATGACTTTCTTTTTACTGTGGGTTCACTTTCTGCACGTCTTTAGAATTGTTTAAGATTGTGCTATCCAAAAAAATAGATAAAACAATAGATCTGGTTAGCAAAATAGGTTTTCTGTATTCAGTAAGATTTGTTATTTTAATGTAGAGCAAGTATTGGTTACAAAAGGGTGATGTGAACTCAGTAGAGGTGCTGTATAGAAGAGACATTTCCCCACAAGTAGGTGAAGTATTTTGAAATTAGGAATGGGTGGGTAGCCCTGCCTATGAAAATCTTCATGACAGCTGAGCAGCATTGCAGTCTATCTCTGTCCCTTGCTCTTCCAAGTATTTTCTTTCATGGATCACACTATAAAAAAGGCAGTATTTGAAGTAAAAATTTGCAAGAGAATAGAGAAAAGAAGTGGGAATTTGTTTGAATTCCTCTCCCTTCTTTCTCTGTCCCCTCTATTTATTTATTGCACATCTTGTAGGAAATACAGCAGAAGGGAAATTTTGGGAGCTGTTAGGAGGAGGACGCAGGGTGACTTGCAGGGTGGAGAGGAAAGGCAATCACCTGTACTGGGTGGCATGGGGTGTGCCTGCCCGTGCGGACACTTCGGGCTGGAGCGCTGGTGTGGCTGAGGATTCCTTCCTGCTTTTTTAAAAAAGTACATTTTCCACTAACCGCAATCCTTCTCTTGCGTCTTTCTCACATTTGCCTGATTTGGCCCCATGTCATGTGTGTGACAGTATTGTTCCAAGCAAATACTGAAGTGATGCTCATAATGT
The DNA here is from genome assembly GCF_000690535.1 of Cariama cristata. Classification (NCBI taxonomy): domain Eukaryota; kingdom Metazoa; phylum Chordata; class Aves; order Cariamiformes; family Cariamidae; genus Cariama; species Cariama cristata. Next base: position 28,684 of record NW_009631914.1, read on the forward strand.
AAGAAAATAGGATTTATATAGGAGTCGTATAAATATAATGCAACTCACTTTTCGTCTTCTTTTGGAACAGAATTTTTGGGTAAGATGACTTTTCTCCTTTATTTTTTACATTACATTTTTTACTTTATTTTTATTCGTTCTTTAAATTGCAGTTGACATCCCAGTAATATTTCTGTAATCTCTGTGGAGGACTTTCCTCCCATCACAGATTTATTTTTTTAAATTTTTTTTTTTTTTTTCACTTCATATGTTCCCTGACTGACCACAGGGAGGAATCATTTTTACTGACAATATCAGCCATCATCAACCTTTTGTTTTATTTGTCTTTCTACTTCATTCCCTGTGAAGGGAAGAGGGGAAGGAGAAACTTCTGCTTGTAATGATTTTCTTTCACGTGGATTTCCATGAAGCATCTTGTTCGGCCAACTCCCTGCTGCCTATTACAAGAGCTGTGCTTACTGCAACTCTTAAGTTGCTGCACTTTCTCCGAGTCCCCTTATGCTGTGGGAGGTCTTCACCTGCCCCAAGGCCGCCATCTAACAGTGCAACACCAGTACATGCAAGTGCAAAGATGTGTAATACACATAAATGCTGGGGAAAAAATGCACGGGGAAACAAAGATACCTGCAGCATACTTAAGATAGGTCAGGGGTTTGTCTTGAGATATGTCTTTGCAGAAGCTCTGAATGAACTGAACTAGCATTTGTCAAGGTCTGCTTTTAAACTGATGTGCATCGCTGTGGGTCAGTGGTTATGTCTGGAGCCTTAGGAGAAAAGTTTCAGAAAGTTAATAGAGACCGCTGACTTACGAGTTACAAGACAGGGCTTACTGCCATTCACTGGACATTTTGTCTTGCTCATATTCATGGATTATCATGGTCTTAACAACACTGGTATTATAAAGATGAGACCTGAGCCTAGATTTGGGGCAAGGGGGACATTTATTCCCATTGCTTCTTCACCGCTGTTGGCACTAGACGTATCCACAGTGTAATGGCACGGTTGTGGCTTTCTAGAAGCCGTGGGAGCACAGGGGCTGCATGTGCTCTGGTGGGGGAATGGGAAAAGGAGCTGAAGCTTTTCCCTGGCTGCAACTCAGGCACCATGTATCCACCCTGCCATTTGACCTGCAGGGAAAGGGGTCCTTGCCATCAGCCAGTGGTAACATTGGGGCTTAGTTCCTCTTCCAACTCATAATGCACAGGAAGAATAGTTTGTTTCTCATTTGTTTGTAATTTCAGCCCACAAAATGTGACTAGCACTACTGAATAATTAACCAACAGGCTGGATCAAGTGCAAACGTGTCAGGTACTATGCCATGGTATGTGAATGAGTAGAGTCATCATGCTCCTCTCTTGGGCAGGGTGTGCAGCTTTCTCCTACTGCTTGATGTACGCTCCTGGCCGCTGGATATGAGAAAGGAGGCAGTAAGTGCTTGGTAAAGAAATGTAATTAAGGTGTCACGTGTCTGTGTCCGCTAAGGGTTAAAAGTTTTAATTTCAACACTGTGAGAATAGTCAACTTGGATTGCACCTGTATGCTTTTTCTGGCACTGTCTATGAATAATGTCCATTGTGAAATCTGCCAGTGAAGGCACTGGGTTGAAGCAGTTCAGTTGCAGGAGACCAAAGGCCAATAATTAACATCAGCCCTGCAGTGTCATGTGTCTTTTTTTTTTCCATCTGTAGCATATTGGTGATTAAGGATAGATAAATGCAAGCAGAGCTGTGAAGGTCTATTTTAAATGTAGTTGAATGGTATCTAATATGGGCAGGTCAGGTAGTGTGTGTTGGTAACCTTAAACTTTGAAGACGTTCTCCTTGATTGTCTTTACTGCTGTGATTTTCTTCTCTTTTCTTCTGGAAAGCTGGAAGGATTTCTGTAACTCATTTTTCCTTCTGCTGTGTGTTGTATGAATATGTCCCTCCTTTGACTTAGTTTAGGTGCAAATGCATTTACAGTAATAATTCTCTTCATCAAATTTCAGTAGCGTTGTCAACTATTTTGTAAAGCTATTCAAAGGCCAACAAAGGAAGTCATGGATATTAAAAACTGTAGGCTCTGTTTCTTCTCTCACGATGGTGTTTCTCCATCAACTCCAGTGCGGATTGTCCTGTTGTTGACTGTAGCAGATGAGAACAGGCAGGCACTGTTTCACTCTGAATAGCAGTTTTAGTATAACTACAAGTGCTGTAGTTCTCCAGGTGTGCCAACTGTCCCTAGCCTACTAAAAGACTGATTATTAGTTGGAAAAACACAGAATGATTGAATGAAACTTAGAAAAATTTTTTTTTAAAAAAAAAAGCACAATAGTACAAACCCTTCAAGTATAATGTAAGATTAAACTCATTAAAGTTAATAATGTAAGTATGATGAAGATGACATACTTTCCTCAGGAGGGTGTTGAAACTAGAAGAAATATGAAAGAAATTATTTTATAACCATAATAGCTAAGAATGTGGAGTCACATTTCTTGTTCAGCTCTGGTGGGCAACTTTGAAAGAAAGGTTTTTAAAAACCTGTTCCATTTTAGCCTATTTCCTAGAGAAAGATGGGAACACTAATATCTCTGTACTATATACAAGTGGTAGATCTGTTTAGGAACTGAATGGAATTGACATTCAAAAAAATTGGAGGGAGGGAAACTCTCTAACTTTAGAAATCCTGTGTGACTTTATAAAGCCAAGCAGCATCATTTCAGAGACTGGCTACAAGTGGGAGCAGTCTAAACGACCTGAGATGTGCTCTGGGAATGTGTGCTAGGTTGGCCTTTCTGTTGAAGACAACTAGGAGATGGCTATCCTGTGAACCCTGATCGAACGTAGGCACCTGCCTGCTCAGTATTATGAATATTTAGAACTGGTGAGCACACCAAGAAGTGGATGTTTTCTCTGAGTGTTTATACTGTTGAGTGTCGTGCAGTATAGAGATGCTTGCATTGGCTCTGAGTGAAATTAAGTAGAGAAGCAGAGATGCCAAAGCAGCCCAGTACTCTGCCTGACATCCTGTTGAGAAATAAACTACCTACCTCAGGGACAGCAGAAGACAAACGCATGGATTCCATTCCATTCTAAGTTAATACTCTCTTGCACCATGTTGATATGTCAACTTGTTTGGAGACATGCCCTGAGTGCCTAGGAATGGTGCTGGGATCACTTTGAGTGTCTGGAAGACTTGGGCACAAAGGAGCATCTGGACAAGGATTTTGAAGATCCAAATACTAAATTTGGATCTTTTGTGCTAATGAAGAAGCAGTTACTTGCCGCATTAAAAATAATAATTTCATCCATAAACCATTTCCTGAGGAGAGGGAGAAGAAAGAGACAAATCTGTAGACCTGAATGTGAGGAGAGTGGCTGTGTTTTACTAAGATTTCCATTCTGCTTTTAAGGACTGAATTCCTTGCTTTGGTATGAAATCTTACCAGGAATTGGTTATGAGAAATTCGAGATGAACTCAGACAGTGGAGAACTCATAACAACTGCATCACTGGACAGGGAAACCCAGGAGTTTTTCAGTATTAAAGGTAACAGTATGAAATGTCTATGAGTGCCTGTAAAATGGGAAGTGAGAGTGGGTGTGATGCTACTATCAGTGTTACCTTTTTTCATGCTGCCTGAATTAGATGGAAGTGGTTAAGATTTTCAGATACAGAAGAGCATGTGCTTTTTGCATAGCACAAATAACTCTCTTATTCTGCTATTTTTGAGGAACATCTATTGTTGCACTCACAGCCATTGTATAAAATTTGCTTTCTTTTTATTAATCTTAGTTTTGGTTCGAGATAGTGGAACCCCATCGCTGTCAAGCACAGTGACGGTTATCTGCACAGTGCTGGATGAAAACGATCACTCTCCCGTGTTTCTTCTTCCCATCTCTGAGATCCGTATTCCAGAGAACCAACAGCCTTCTGTCGTGTATGTTACCCAGGCTGTAGATACGGATGCTGGCAGTAATGGAGCTCTACGATACAAAATAATTGGTAAGTTACACTCCATCATTTTTGTTAGTATAAATCTGGAAGTATGTAAACAGCAGTATCCAAGTTTTAGTCTTGATTTTACCAGGCTTCCCTAGCTCCCATCTTGTCCACATGCTTCTTTCATGTGGGGAAAAACAACAACAACAAAAAAATCTTTCACCCTTTTGTCAGCATTAATAAGCACTTACCAGGCATACTTTCAGTCCGCTTTCTGGATTTGAGATAATACAGAAAAGAAAAACAAAAAACTACCAAATGCTGGAAGGAGGCATTAATCATGAAAGCATAATTTTCTCCTTTTTGTTATACTTGTGGAAGTTCTGAATGTAAATATACCCTAGCAAATAAGTACAAGAATTTATTTAATTTTATTTCATGAGAGCTTCTTTCACTCAGCAATTAGTAATGTCATTCTTGGTTTTCATATTGCCAAACTCTCCCCGTGTCCACTATGCCAATGTAAGCTCCACAGCTGTTCAAAATGTCCTGTAACATCTTTGCACAAATACAAGTTTGCTGTGCTTACTTTGGTTTGTGGGTCTCAGCAATAACTCAAATGTAGACAGATAGCTACTGTAGTGACAGCCAACACATACTTCTTTGAAGAAACAGTTGTGGATTCCTTTACGTTTTCTTGGGTTTAATTTCATATTCTTTTATGATCTTTAATTTAATTTCCTTTGTTTTTTCTACATGTTATAAAGTATGTGTGTCATTCACTGTTACTAAAAATGCTGACTTTTCTGTCGACTGCTTTATATTTACCTCCCCCTCCCCACCCCCCC
>NW_009631914.1:33463-89247 GCF_000690535.1 Cariama cristata
AGACCTTGCACAGCTATTCACTTCCAAGAGACAGGTTTGTAGAAGAGAACAAGAAGCAAGTAATTACAATTGTCAGCAACGCTTTATAGTTTTCTGGAATTTGTAACTAAGGTTGAGAAGAGGTCACTTTAAGCAGCAGCATAGTTACCGGAGATTTTATAAGGTGTGCTGCTTTGGGAAAAAAGACGTGCATCTGGCAAAATAGCCCCTCTGTAAATTGATATGACATTCTGTTTTTACTGTCATTGCCACCCGCTGATTTAAATGAAATGCAGGTTTTAATTCGTATAAGAGGAATAAGATATGTGAAAGGCACATGAACACCCCAGCCGTACAAGCAATTGGATCATGTTATTGCAATTAACATAGCAGTATTTGCAAGGGATTCTTTTTTTCAAAAGCAATTGTTTGTGATAATTTTATTTTTTTATGTGTTTGAAAGGTGGAAATGTTGGAGAATACTTCACATTAAATAACACTTCAGGAAAACTGCTGGTCACTCGTAGCTTAGACAGAGAAGACGTCAGCAATTTCACTCTTGTAATTGAGTGCCATGACCTAGGCAGTCCCTTGAGAAGCTCCACTGCACAGCTCTATCTAACGGTCTTGGATGAAAATGACCACAGCCCGATGTTTGCAAAGACCCACTATCAGATCTCCGTGAGAGAAGACCTAGAGGAAGGGTCAGCCATCCTGGACCTCTTTGCTTCTGACGAAGATGATGGCCTGAATGGTGAAGTTACGTACTCCCTTGTTGACACCACCTTTGGGGCTTTTGCTATCGACAGTGTGACGGGGTCTATAGTTACTACAAAGGCACTGGACCGGGAGACCAAATCCCAGTATATATTTAGGGCTGTGGCAAGTGACTGTAGCACCCATTTGCCAAGAAGCACCACTGTCACTGTTGTGGTGCACATTGATGATGTCAATGACAATGAGCCTGTTTTTTTGCAGAATCCTATCAGGGTCTTTGTGCCTGCTGAAACCCCTGCGAATGAGACAGTAGCCACTGTGATAGCAGAGGACATGGATCTGGGATCAAACGGAGCTGTTGTTTTTAGTTTGATGATAGCAGAAACTGTATTTCAGATCAATGCAAAAACAGGTGACATCATTCTTCAGGAGCCCTTGGCTTCCACGGACTTCAGTACCCAGCTGCTGGTGACAGCTTCAGATCAAGGTATCTCACCTCGAACAGCCACAGCTATGGTCATTATCTTTACAGCAGAACAAGAGGAGGAGATTTCATTCAGCCGTAGCCTGTATGAAGCAAGCGTGCCCGAGAACAGTGCAGCAGGTGGGCATAAAATCCAAATTTGTCTTCCTGTGGTTACCAATCTCCCCTTCTTTTGGAATGGTAATTGTAATGAATAGTATAGGGAAACTTCTTTGCCTGTGCAGCAGCAGGGAAGAGTTAATTTGGATGTAGCAAATATCAGTCTGCCCTTTTCCAGTGTACCAGCATGAAAAAGAAGCATGGGCTGTTAGTTGGAGGCATTGGCTCTTGAGTTTGCTGCCCATGTACTACAGTGATGCCACATTAAACAAAAATCTCCCTTGTTCAAAGGTGGTGTGTTTCCATCCCTCGGCTTCAGAAGCCCAAAGCATCAGTGGGTTCACTCTTTTAGCAAAATGACATTTATGATGGGTGGACAGCATTTACTTGTCTCAGTTGTCAGTGCACACAAGCTCAGATGAGATGTTTGGTGTGTACCAGTTGCAACATGACATTTCTTGTTTTTGCAAAACCCTTCATGAAGTGCAGTAGCTTTCAGAGATAGTCTAAAACCTTACAGAAGTTTTGGACTTTCCAGAAGAAGGAGAATGGGTGGTAGGGTGGGGTGAAGGGGAGAGAAGTTTGGAGGCTGTGGTACATTGTCACTTGGACAGGCTTCTGCAGTGTATCTCTACCTAGAGCCTGCGTTATTGAATGCTACCTGTAGACAAACCAGTTTCAATCACAAGGTGCTTGCAAATTTCTTTATTTTTGTTCCATATGATGATGAGAATTACTGCTCTACTTTTTATGATTCAGAGAATATTAGCAGTTATGCCTCTTGCCAATTAGATGTGGTAAGTACCTTTTCCTGCTTCAGAGGATGGGCTCATCCTAATGAGGGGCAGAAAGGAATGCCTTTCACATTTTTCTGCCCACAAATCCCACTGTATAATTGACCAGATGTATTTAGACATCTGACCTGTACTATATTCTTGATTCAAACACTGCCTCATGAGGTTCACCTTGAACAACTCATTTATCCTCTTTATAGTTCAAATTTCCCTTGGTAAAATGAAAGCAATATTCCTTTATATCCTAAGGATATTGTGAGTTAAGTGAATTCTTAGATCTTGAGTAACAGTCTATATATTTGATTAGGAATCGGCAAAAGAAATGTGTTGATGATTTTGGAAAACCAATCAATATTCTTGGGTAATTACAAGCAGAATTAGAGAATGAAGGGTGAAGATGGCTGTTGCAGTAATTACTACTGTTTACTCAGCCATTCCTTTCTCTCTGCCTGTTTGGGACTACAAGCCAAATTTTCAGCTGTGTGTTTTAAGATAAAGATAATGCTGTGGGTATTACTGATGTTTCAATTAACAGATAGAAAATAGGCAATACGGTGACATTTTTTATTTTTAATTAAGTGACTTTTTTTTAACCATAGATGAAATATTTCAGAGTATTTTTAAAAAGTTGTGATGAACAATCAAACCACTAAGGTAGAGCATCCTTCTAGCTCTCTCGCTGTCTGTTAAAAAAACATGTGAGATTTTGGAAAAAGTGGAAAAGGCTTCCAACAAGAAGGAGTGGAGCATGCAGTAGCTTGGTGGTTAAAACACTCTCCTGAAATACAAAAGGTATGGATTCAGGTCTCCTCAGGCAGAGAAGTGTTTGTTGCCTTTTCACTTCATACTGAGCACTCTTGAGTACAGAACATGTGGGATAAGAAATTCTTTAGAGTTCTTTAAATTTTTTTCAACCAGTGCTTCATTTATTCCTTCTATTACAAATGCAAAAAAAAAGACCAAAACATCTCTAAATGCATTTGTCCTGACATTTGAAAAATGCTTTTTATTCCATGAATTTGACCAGGATTTACAAGTAGCTGTGGACACCCTAAAACTGAATTTTTCTGTGAACGTCACAGATACCGCAAGGCCTCCACGCCCTGTCTTACTAGAGTCAGCACTGTACAGTAATGAATCATGTGCCACTTTGCAAAGGAGAGTATACCCGGGGGGAATTGCTGCTTCCAGAAGATACAGTTCGGATGTCACGGCAATGTGTGCTAATCTCTCATTTTCTGTCTTTTCACTGATCTCCCCATTGAGTCTCAACTGTGGTGATGTGCAGGACCCTGGATCCTAGGTTTCCGGAAAGCGGAGAGACCAAGGTGTCCCCAGAGGCGAGCTCTGGGCTCTCGGTTCTGTCTCTTGTTCCCTTGCTGCAGCAGGCTTGTATTTTCAGAAAGTGTCGTGAGAACCTGTGTGTCAGGCTTCCCTTGGGAACTGAAAGAAAGAAAGTAAAGGTTTAAAGAAAGAAAGTAAAAATCAGGGCTTTGTGGCAATAGATAAACTGATCGGATCCTAAATTTTCCTAAGTGTAGGTGTGTTCCTGGGTCAGGCTAGACATTCCAGCCTGAAATTACGGAAATGCTCCAAGGAACTGTGGTATCAGAATGCCATAGTCACATGTTCTCCCATTCAAGTCTATAGAAAATATAGATAAGATTCAATTTAAGTTGTTTTGATCAAAGGAAATTTAGCAAAGCTTCAGGTTAAACAGGAGGGTTTCATCCCAAAATGTTAGTTTGTATATTTAATAAAAATTTATTTGCTAAGATCGAATTCTTTTAAGAGTATGAGAGATTTTACCAAATGCTAATACTGTTTTAGCTCTGTTTTTAATATTTTCTTATTTATATAAGCATAAGTAAATACCAAATATTTTACATTTCAGTGGGAAAAAAGCATGATTATAATTAAAACTCTCATGGAAGTTAGCATACAGGATATATGTTATCCTGGGACCCCTACAAATACGAATGGTACCAGTGTTTTCAGTCCAGGGGAGATTTACATTACGTACTGATTATTTGTAGAACTGGTATTAATAAATGTGGGTTTTCCTCCTAATTTTTTTTTTCTACCTTAACTAACAGAGTGGAAAAAATCTAAGTTTATTTTAAAAAGAATCAAAAATCTGAATGGTATAAACAACGAAAGCCAAAGCCAAGGGTCCTTAGTTTTAATTTAGTCTAAACTCATCAATTGGGTGAGCACCTCAGGAATTGGTCCTTGTGGTCAGATTTTCTTGAAGTGTTTGACGTCCAAGTTTGCTGACCTTCAGAAAACCCCATTTTTCTACTTTTTGTTTGATATTGAATACTTCATGTCTTTAAATATTATAAACTGCATTACAAGAGAGACTTAGAAGTCAGCCAATAAATAACCAAGTCACTGTGGTCTCCGGAGGGTAAGAAACCTTTATTACTCACCAAGCTTTCACTTGAATGGTGGTTTGCATAGCACTTCCTTGGAGACAGATTCACCAGTAAAACTTGTTGGCACCTCTGTTTTTTTTTCTAATAGATGTAAAATATGTCACCTCTTATTCTGTAAGTCATCTCTTACTCTTTGTGCTCAGTTAGCTTTTTCTTTTATGAGCTATTAAGAGGTCTCAGGAAATAATGGCAAGGATGAACCGGGGTTAGATGACAAAGGAGGGGAAAGAGACCACTGTAATGAGTACTGAAGAGAGAAGAAAAACAATGATATAGTGATAACAGTAGCTCAGGTCTGGTGTGTATGTTACGTCCTAACACAGAGTACAGCAAATGTTTTTGAGCCTATTTGGACAGGTAGGCAGATGCTGTCTGCACTGCTGTGCTTCAGTGTCAAGTCAGCAAGCATAATGTAAGGGCTGCTGTGTAGGCTGTTTAAAGCAGTTTGAGATACTTTCAAATGCAATCAGGTTGTCTGTGATTGAACTGAAAAAAATCTAAATATAAACATTTTAAATCACTCTCTCACTTCCTTCAGTATTAACTAGTTCAGAAGTCGATTGCATAGCATTTCAAGCCAATCTGGCCACTCTCTGCTGTGATCCTGATCTCACTCCTTCCTTGCTCTAGCTTCAGTGCCAATCTCCTCCTCCTCCTCATGCCACTGTGCTTTGCAGCCAGAAAGCTCCCTTTCTCTTACTGCTCTCCAGGTTCAGTGTTACATGTTGTCAGCTCTACTTGAAGCAGTATTTGAATCGCGTATACTTGAATCGTGAGCTCCAGCAGATGAGAATTGCCTTTTGCTGTTTATCTGTATAGGGCCTGTTTGGTCACAACAGACCTCAGAGTTTGGTCATGTTTTTTTGGCAGTGAACTGTAAAAACTCACTGTTTGAAGTAGTTGTTTTCTCTGAAAGATATCAGAAACAGAAGAAATTTGTTCTCTACCAAAAAGAAGTTGTAAACCATTTTAACTACATGAAAAATATGAAACTTAAAAGATTAGGATTTGAGGACCTAGAGCAAAAATTTATTAACCTAACCCCTGAAAACCAGGGCTTCAAGGAGAAATGCTGCTGCTTCCTTTATTTCTGGTAGTTTTGCTTCTTAAACATGCAAGCAAACAAACAGACAGAGTGCTGACAGCATTAGAAGATAGTGACGTTCTTTGGACCTTGAATTTTTTTCTTGTCTTTAAATCTGCTCTGAGGATGCTATGAATGATTACCCTTGCAGTAGCCTCTTGTAGTAAATCAAAATTGCTCAGCAATGAAAATTCAACCTACAACCCTCTATTTTAATTCCGAAAAAAACCCAAAAAACTCCATGCAGCATTCATATTAGTCTTTACCTATTGGATGGCTGGATCCTACTTCCAGAACTTTTCTAGTAAATATCTTATGAATATATTGACTAGTACAGAAACTTACATCTGCCAAAATCAGCATATTTTTGCTTTTGACGGTCAGATTTTAGGAGAAATGACAAACTACTTAAAACAAAATTTCCTAGTTTAAAAATTAATAAGTAACAACACTAAAATAAAAACGGTAGCAGATAGTTGTAAGAGCAACGTTTCCTCTCATTTGTACACTAAAGATAAAGTACTTTCCTCTGACATCCAGGACACTGAGTGTGAACAGCATGCCCTTTGTAAAGTAATAAAATAGCTACTTCTCTGTAATGCTGTTTGGAAGAGTTCAGATTGCACAGTAACTTCACTCCATCACAGTTGCATGGAATCAACTACAATTAAATAGTTAAAATCCATTGCCATATATGCTAAACTGTTTCATAACTCACTTGAAAAGAATAATTATTTGGAAATCTTGATAATGCTTTTTAAACTTGCTGCATTTTTGTTAAATGTGATGATTCTGAGCAGTATAATGTATTCAGTTCCACATTTTTCCTCTAATCCTATTTCAAACAGGATTTTCATTTCATGTCTCTTATTCTGTATTAAATTATTACTCTTTTCATGGAATGTGGATTCTGCTTGTATTGACACATAGCTATGCGTGTAGTTTCATCTTTTAATTCTCTCTGTTAAAAGATGGATAATTAAAAATTTTAAGAAGGTTTCATTTAAAATATTGTTCAAGAATCCAAATTGAATTCAGATAAATAAACTCTTTATGGTGATTCAGGAGTAACTTGCATTCCTATGATGGACAAAAAGGTACTATTTTCCTTAAAAGAATTCATGAAAAGGTGAGATTTAAATTACTAAAGACAGCATTACCTGAATAAAAGGAATACATACAACTTCAGGTAGGAGGTAATTCCAGCGGTACATGGGAGTTTGCAATTAGGGAGAGTTAAAACTCATCATCTTATTAAGGCAGGTGATGAAATTGTGATCAGATGAGTAATTTACTGGGCAAGGAGGGACAGACAGTGCCTTGCCTAAGTTTTGATGCAGTGAAAGTCATGGAGGAGTTGTTTCTATCGTCTACTATTTTAATTCATGAATAAGCACCTAGCCTAGTACATAGGCATTTGGCTGTGCATCTGCTATTAATCACAGTAATATAAAATTAGAATAAAACCTTTGAAAGTGGACATGATGAAAATGACTTATTGCTTTCATAGGTACATCACTTCTAACTGTAGAAGCTTGTGGACACAAATCTACAGGAGAAGACATAAAATACAGCATCTTCAATGACAAAGAAAGCATATTCTCAATACACCTCATTACAGGTACTTTTTTTTTTTTTCCCCCCAGATGTCTGTGAGTGCGGTCTCTAAAATAGAGCAAGTTCCTACCACAAGAACAAGGGGTAGATATCTTAAGAGTATTACTCTCCTTTTACAATGAATAAATCATTAGTAAAGCCAGGGATGTGGAGAGACCTGCATTATTGTAAACTCAACGTGGAAACAAATTGAACATCAGTATGCCTGTTTAAAATGCTCGGTTCTGGTTAACTATTGATCACTAGGTGTTGAGATTTAATAAACTACTACTTTTTAATCCAAGCTGAGACTCCATCTTGTTTCTTGTCTTAAAGTTGCCCCAAAACTCAATGAACATTATCCTTCAAACACTCCTAATGTAGGAAGCATTAGACCCTTGTTGAGTTTAATGCTCTTTGTTTCAGGCAAACCATGGCAAGTTTGAAAATCAAGTTTGTTTATTTTTTTGGTGATTATATTTGTGTTCTGCAGCAGATCTGCTTTCACCTGCTCTTCAGTCAGGATCTTCAGATGCCAGGAGAGCGGTGCATTCCCCCTGTGCATTTACGTGCTCTCATCTAGGGCATGTAAGAAAGCATAGCTATTCTAGTTGCCTCTCGGCTCCTAAATATCTGCAACAAAAGAGTTTGCCTTCTGAATAGCTGTAATCTTTCTGGGATGGCATAGACAGTGTGAGCAGTTTTCCTCAAAAATAGTGTCAATAGTTTGTACTCTTAACAAGTGGCTTTCTCCTTGAGTTCCTGGAGGCTTTAATCTGTGATTATTCTGATGTCTCTAGGCATCAAGTGATGTATTGCTGTAAAGCTATCATGTTTGATGCTGATTGGACAGTTATAATTATTTAATTTTGTTTAGATGAGGGGCACTTAAAAGTGCATACACTTGATTTCCAAGTCCTCCTTACTTTACTGAAATAAAACAAGAAAGTTTAATCTTAAAGAAAATCTTGGACCCAGACAAGTTTATCCCCAAGAAAGTGAATCTTCTCCAATATTACCTCCAGGGAAAAAAAAAAAATCAAATGGGATTTTCCTGGTTTTTATCTAGCCAGGCTGAAAAATGGTTACATGATGTTTTTAAGAGTCTCGTAAGCACTCTCTTCACAAACAGTAGTGGAACTTCTATAGCAGTGGATATCACAAGTCTTCTTTTGAGGTATTTGAGCCATTGCGGTTTCTTCTGTTTCCTTTATTCTGAAACCTTTCTTCTGTTTCTTAGAGAACATTAATTGAAGTGCAGCCTTTCAGGACTTTTTAAGAGCAGTTCTTACCTCAGCATTAATTTTGACACCAGTAACTCTCTACCCATGGTTTCTGCAGCAGAAGTATTTTGAGCTATATTGATGCCCTTTCTATCTTAGGTATTCTAAACAGCCAAAGGTCTGCTCTACTTGTCTTTTCAAGCATTGATGTTAATTAACTGCACTTTGGAGAAGACTTTCTTCCATTCTAGCGGGCTTTATTATATTGTAGATTCATATAAAGTATAGTAGGAAGTGACCCAAAGATACGAACTTACCTGTCCTCTGATGCAGAAGGGGAATCAAGTGTGCCAAAATCTGATAGAAGTTTATCTGTTGTGTCCTTAAAAACCACCAGTGGTAGTGATGTGGCAGACACTTTCAATAGTCTGTACAAGTCTTGGCAGTTGCAAAGCTTTTATTCATATCTATCTGAATGTTTGTTGAAACAATTTAAACTTATTACTTCTTAACCTAGTAACAATAGACATAAGACAAAGGCAAAAAACCCTATTCTTTACATATTTGAAGAGTGTTACCCTGTTTCTTCTTCATCTGCACTTCTCTAGAATGAGCAACTCTGGTTCTTTCACTTGTTCCTCCTAGATGGTGTACCTCAAACTTGATTATTTTCTCCACTCTACACTAGAGTCTTTCAGTTACTCTCTGTTGTCTTGAAGTATATTCCTTCTGCCACTGTCTATTGTGCTTTTTCTGGATAAAGAATGTGATAATTTGTAAGTGGTGTGCTGAAGAGAGGCCACCTGCCAGCTTTGAAATCTTTATGTTCAAGATGCAGTTCTTGAACATTGGACAGAGCCATAAGCAATAGCCAGTCATTGCTGCTTATCTTATAAAATAAAAACTAAAAAACACTAGCTTGGAGAGCCACAGTAGGTGGGTTCTTACGCTGTCACAGGTTTGGGATATAGGTAGTCATGGCATCATTACTGAAAAATCCATGCAAACTCAATTTGAATTCTAATGAAATTAACGTACAAATTAACTATGTTTGATGTTTAGATGTAATGAAGACTTTTGAGTATATTGCTATATTACCTAGAACATGGAAACAATCACAACACATTTCCAATAACATTTCAGGTCTAATGTGGAGATGTCTAATTGTGCTTGTCTCAATAATTTTCACTGATTATTTTTGATAGAACAACAGTTGGGGCTGGGGGTGGGGCTCACTGCATCAGGAGGAGTCCGTGTTTTATCTGCATGTCAGTCAGATACAGACATTGATACAGCTCTTGCCCAGTTTGAGTATAGATGGAGGGCTTGATGTATCTGCTCTTGGATGACGGCCAAGAGTCTCTTCAGACACAGCTGGCTGACTGTTGTGTGTCAAGGAGCACATGTCATGCAGCCACTTTCTTCCTCTTTTTCCCCCTATAGATAAATTGGCTTTGTTTTAGGAAATTTCCAACATGGTGGTTGGTCAGTGAAAAGTTAGCTCTGCAAGATTTGTACAGTAGCTAGCATGTCAGGAGTGATGTTAGGTAGAGGACATAGTGGGGATCTTGCTGGAATTCTGTCATATGTTCAGTGGAGGAGACGGTATGTGTTAGGGACTTCCTCACTGCATTTGCATGTTTTTTTTCCTGAATACACATCACATCTCAATATTGTTTTTATTTTTATTTTGATAAACCAGGTGCAATCACAGTAAAAGAGCCAAAGTTTCTTGATTATGAAGCTAAGAATAAAATACATCTTTCAGTTTTGGCTGAAAATAGCTTGGATTCAGCACTTTGTGGAGTGACAGTTTTGATACAAGATGTGAATGACAATGTTCCTAAATTTGAGCAAAGCTATTACAAAGCATCAGTATGGGAAGGCCAGAGTCCCAAAACAGACATCATACAGGTAAGCAGAAATATCTCTTCCCAAACTCAGTGCTGTAGTTAAAAAGAAGTTTGGTCGATCTGTTCATGACTACAGTCCTGCTAGGTCTGTTCTGGACCACTGTCTTGAAAACTGAGAGTGAGGTTCTTGGTGTTGCTACTACTTTTCTTGAATATCTAAAATATTCAATGATTTTTTTTTTTTCTAGACAACATTTCATATCTTTCATTTGAGTTTGTTAAGCTGAAAGAGAATTCTTTATCTTCTTAATGGTTGTGCGGCTGGACTTTAAATTATTATTTTTTTAATTTTCTGTTTCTCTCTTCAAGTAGTTGAAAAATACCATTCAAAGCTGTGGTCATGGTTACAGTGTAGACTGGGTCTTGCATTAATGCATCTACTGAAAGGGCTGTAGCAATAAAAAGAATACTTTCAACTTGTCAGACTAGAGTCAAACGCAAATGTTCAATTTAAAATCTGATGCCTAAAGAGCAGCTTGTCTCAATTTGAATGTGCAAACACTTCTTCCTCTGAATGGATCCATTCTCCAAAAATGTTTCCAGCTGGCCATGTTAGAGCAAAAGAAGACATCAGTTAGGCTAGAAGAATGCATAATTTCCTCAGTACATGTTCTTGCATTGTAAGTCAGGTCACAGCGAGGTTCATGTTAGGTACTAAAGATATTCCTCCTCGAGAGAATAAATAAATGGAAAGCTACAAATGTCTCCAGGGCAAAGTGATTAGAAACTGATGGACACTATATTTAAAGAAACATATGTCCATGAATGGAGAAAAATCAAAAGGCAGTCAACCCAGATGTCTAGTCAAAATTTTATGACAGAATACATTCTATTATGTTTCCTTTATTCAGTTTGACTGGTTGCCTGTGCTATGGTTTGGATCCCATACTCATTATGCTGCTTGTTCAGCAACCAGAAAAATACCAAGATGACTCTTCAAAGTCAGACGAGTCTTTGAGAAACCTGTTCACTGCTGTTGAATGTTATTTATTCTGTTGGTTTTATAGCTTGCCTGTGCTCTTTTTATATTTTCTGGTTCATATTTTTAAAAGTAATTAATAAACTATTCCATGAAAGCTCTGAAAACTTAATTATTTTATCCTTTGTCTGTTTGTATAGCAGTAATACTTGAAGGGTCAGTCCCAGACCCCCGAGAAAAAGCATTTTTATGCACTGAACAGGGACAGCATTCTAACATCAACCTTATGGTAATACAAGCAGTGTAAAATGATTACATTCAGTCCTAGCGCCTTACGTAGCTGAATTTCAGATTACTCAGAGAAAGAATTCATGTGCATCCTATTGCGATTCATGAGCAGATTTCGTGACCTCAGACGATACTCATGTTGGGGACCAGTATGATTATTTGCTTAAATCTGTGCAGTCGAAAGGAAAGTAACCAGAAATAGATGACTGTAATATGAGGTTTTTCTTTCTGAAATTCCATTCTACCATTTTGAACTAAGCCTCAGTTTTGCTCCCGAACAGGTATTTGCTACTGACCTTGACAGCGGGCTGAATGGAGAAACTGAATATTCAATTTTATCTGGTAATGAAGACGCAACATTTCTAATTGATTCAGCACGAGGGATTTTAGCAACTAATACAGTCCTAGATCATGAAGACACTTCATCTTACAGGTTTGTGTGCGAGGTTCTTATAAAAATGTATTATTCTTTTTGTTCACTTTAACTTGAGATTGCTCGTGTTACATATTTTGTAGTTTTCTGTTGATATCCATTACCCACAGAGCCTGGGTGCAAGCCAGACAGCATTGAGAACAGCTCTGAAGCTGCCCATTTGTACCATGGGCTCTTGCGTACTTCTCAAATGTGGGGGAAGAAATACAATCTTGTTTGATCGATGGCAACACTTACTGATATAAGTAAGCGTGATGATTCACTATAGGAATGATGGCAGTTCCTGGATTTTAGTTTATTAAGAACTGAACAGCCGTTCCTTCTCTGGAACCATTTTTTATAAATATGTAAAGACACAGAGAAAGCACTCAAATCAAATCCAAGAAACAGGGACATGTTCTGTTCTTTAATAAGAATATAGTTAAAATTTTCTTCTCCATAATCTGGTAAAGATGCTTCTGTAAGCTGTTTCCACCTATAAGCTGTCTTGTACTAAGCATTAGTTTTTTTCCTGTTTTCCAAGAAACTGTGAGTAAATATGATCAAGTGGACATGACAGTTTTTCTTTACAGTTCATGCCATAATTAGAATTACAAATCAAATAAATCATGCCTTGAAGAGAAAATACAAGTATGCGGATTCATTAATACACCCTTTTTATGTACTGCAATGTCTACAAAAAGTAGATTTCTGTCTATGTGTCAGTAGAAATTAACTTTTTTTTCTTTTCCATGTGGTTGTGGCATCAGTTAAGGTATTTGCAAGTTTTCCTATCCTCTGGGGCCTCAAAGTTTTAAATAACCAATCAGAATTCTTATGAGCCAGAATAACTCTTAGAAAACCACATAAAAAAGATCAACAGAATAGAATTTTTTTTAATATCAGTTTAATATGATAATAGTGTCCTAAAGGAAATACTTTGGTTTAACTTAATGTACAGAACACTTCATTTGGAGTTTATTTTTCAGCTTTTCACTGAATCAAAAACATCAGTTCTGATTTTTAGTCATTTAAATAGTGTAATACATTTTATTTGTAACTAGTACTTTAAAAGAATACCTTCAAAGGAAGGATGTTTACTGTTGATGAAGCATTGAACATGTAAGCATAATAATTCTCTTATCTGTCTTTAACTGGGAGCCTGATTTATTTCAGTATTTATGTTGGAATTCTAGCCTTTTAAATTGACAGTTTGAGGAATCTGAAGCTTTGTGTTCCTTCTTTTATTAATACATTATTAATCTATACATTGTTAGGTGAAAAGTGAGTAGCAAAAGAAGCTTTCAAAACTGTTTTCCTGTTTAATTTCAAAATGTTGCCATTGGTTCTTTCAGATTTGCAAGGAGTTGTTCATTTTATCTAAATTGAACATTTTCATCCCCAGAAGTTCTAAATCCCTTGTAATAGGAGTTATAATGGAAGTGTTGACAGAACCTTAATTTTAGTGCCTTAGCTGAGATGTTTTTATGAGTTTTTTCCTGAAACCTTAGAAAGTGATTATTTTTAGTAAAATATTTCCATGTGTATACCTTACCAATATTAATTCTAGAAAAAATACACTTTCTATATGGAATTCTACATGGTCACCGATTGAATACTAGTCTGCAATTCAAGTTATCTGTTCTGTCGGCATCAGAAACCACAAGGACACTCAGAGCAGAGCTGGTGTGGTTCAGGAACGGAAGTGCTGCAATCCACAGCTTGAGTTACAGCCTTGGTATTCCATATTGTCATGTAAACACTTAGGAAGTAACATCTATTTGCCACTTTAAACAGAAACTGTGACTTGGAGGAAAGAGGGAGAAATAAAGCATTCAAAGATCTGCAGGGAGACCCAGAAAACTTGTTTTGCAACATGCAAACAGTTGTTAGTACATAAAACGTTCAGTTGAGATGCCAGGCTCTGACTTGTATATCCTTTTGCATAGCTTGATTTTTTTCTCTTTGTTTTGTCTCTTCCTTTTTTTAGAGCACCTGTTGAGTTAGATTCAATTTTTAATTCCCTTCTGGGTAATTTTCAATACTGAGGAGTGGTGAAGTCTTCCAAATAATCTTTGCTTACAATAAACATTTGCTCATTATTATTCAGAAGCTAGTTTCTACAGAGAGTCAACGTCCTTTTATGTGTGTTTATCAGGTCATTACTTACCATTTTCTTTGCTACATTGTTTGTGGAAATCAAAAGATTGTTAAGAGAATCTACTACCCATCCTTATGCAGGTGTAAAATGGAAGCGTACAGGCAAACTCTCTTAATCTGACAGTGAGATTCTGATCCCACTAAAATTGGTGGAAACATTGCCATTGTCAAATGGTGCATGTATTGAGGTTTTTCACTTTATTGCTTACATTTATAATATAATAGGGGGGCTATTCTGTATCTTTGCAGACATTTTGGCTGAATATTACTTTGGATGTTTTCATATTGCCCAATTGTGACATTCCTGTTGTCCCTTTATAAACAATGAGGAAAGTCAGATTCCTCCAAAGGACCATTTAGTACTGAAGTTTTAATTCCTACTCTGAATTACCAACTGGAGAAATGTGTCTTACCCGAAAGAGTCTTGCTAGCTTGTTTAACCACCTACATTTGGTATGAAATTCAGTTAAATGAATACAGATGAATGTTTCCTTTTCTTTGTATGATTTTGTTATGTTTGTGCCACCTACAATCTCCTGGACATTTTTGCTACAAGACAAAAAATAAAACTCCAGACAGTTAACCTTCCAGAGAGAAAGATGGAGTTTGAGAGTTGCAATGAGAAACAGAAAGGGCTGATCTTTTCGTTTGTATTTTTTCCCCTGCTTATAACATTGGTGGATAATTCGATGATTTCTGACCAACAGTGACAATTACTACTCCCTTTCATTGTAGGTTGGTTGTACAAGCTGCTGATAAAGGAAACCCCAGACTTTCTGCTACAAGTATTGTGAGGATACAAGTGTTAGATGTTAATGACAATGCTCCAGTTGTCCAACCACTAGGTGAACTGAAGGTCCCAGAAAGTAAGTGTGATAGTACAGCAAAGTTTTATTAAGATGGAGATTTATCAGACGACGATAGTGCTTTTGGTGATATGTGTAACCAAGAAACTGTAGTAAAAAGGATAATGGATTAATACTGAAATATCAAAGTAAATTGTGATCTGCTTTTGTTCTCAGAGGCATTATTCTTAATCTTTAGACACTGGGTTTAAGAATAGTTTGGAACAAAACCATAGGCAATTCAGAAAGAGGAAAACAAACTCTGCAGAAATACATCTGTAAACTGTTCATTTTGGACTCCAGTGTCGTATTCTTCAGATGTCTTCAATTTCTGCATTTTTGCAATAAAAATACTTGGTGTTAAAATCATCATTGCTAGAAATGAAACATTTTGAATTTCATTGTGATGAAAGAAATAATTTCTGTAAATTTGAGTGAAGGGTTAAAATGCTCTATAGCTTGCTCCAGTTGATTATCATGAAGAGGATGACCCAGGACCTCCTGAGTCCTCATCCCAGCATACATCTGGTATGTTGTATGACAGTAGCTCAGCATTTGCAGACCTTGAGTCTTAAGCCCAGCATTTTCAAATACAGGCATCATACATGTGATGCATTAAGATACACAGCAGAAAATTTATGAAGATTTTAGGTGCTGAAATTCCAGCACTCTTGTTAACAAAAGATATTAAGGCTGTCTTTCTAGTGATATTTTTTAGCCTTTCCTGAATTTAGCTCCCACTGGTAATGACAAGTGTGGGAGTCACGGATGCACAGCAGCTGTGAACTACTGGCTACTTGCTTAGGTTTTTGTATTCCATTTAAGAACACTTGCTTTAGGACATTGCACACCATTGTTGAGGCTTAATACCCCGGGCATGCAAATGGGAAATGATTTAGTTTCTGTTAGCTCCAGGCTTTAAGATGATTGCTAATAGGTTCAGTTTGCAATCCCTGGTACTGTCAATTTGGCACATGACTAAAGCTGTCACAGGACTCACAGGACTATGCCATGAGCTCTTAAGACTTTTGTGATATGTAGGTCTGGCTGAAGGTCTTGTTTCTCTCTAGTGGCCTTCTCCTTTGGAAAAACTTCAGAATTATATTTGCTGGTTATACACAGACCAGGGGACTCTGATGCCTCAATTAAATATTCTTGTGGAAGCTTGTGACACTATTCAGTAAATTCATGTCACCTAAATGCTTGTGGAAAACCATGGAAGTTCCTGTTGCTAGTGAAGAAACAGTTATGGCAACACTGGATCTGGGAAAGTCTAAAGAAAACCTGAATTAAAATTGGGATAAAGCAGATGCATTTGAAGAAATGCACTACTGTTTCCATAGCATTTCTGGATATTGCTCTTATTCTAAAACACAAAGTTAAAATACACCAAAAGCTAATACAAAAAGATTACATGTTAAGATTGAATATTACAAAATTGGCAAAATCTTCAGAAATTGTAACATCATCTTTTAGCTATGACTTATTCTGAAAATTATTGTTTCAGATGCCCTGCCTGGTTTTATAGTGACTCGGGTGCCAGCAAGTGATGCGGACTCCAGGCCAGCACTTCAGTTTGGTTTTATTTATGATAATAGTCCTAGAATGAAGTTTGCCATTGATCAACACACCGGTGTAGTCACAGTGGTGGAACCATTAGATTTTGAAGAAACTGCTGTGTATAAGCTGAGAATCATAGTTTCAGATTCTGTACATCAAACAGAAGCAGAACTCACCATCCTTGTTTTGGATGTCAATGATAACCCGCCAGTGTTTACTCAGGATTCATATCAGGTGGGAACATGGCAAATGGACAACAAACATGTGATGTCTTTCCGTATATGATGATAAATACTAGGAGTGCTTGTTTATATATATTTGTCTTTAAAATGCATTTGAGCACTGAGAAGGAAGGTCTCTGCAAACTATTACTGAGCAGAAACAGAGCAGAGCTCTTCTGGGAAACCCCAGCCCCTTCCTCAGAATTCTGCTAAAAGGACTGAGGGGATTGTTCAGTTTTCATGTTTGTGGTTTCTGACTTCAGAAGGAGAGTGGTGTGAATGCTAGCTGTACTCCATACACCTTGCATCCATCACTAGCATATAATCCAAACTAGGCTGGGGAGCAGGGTCCAGTGTTCAGAACATCCTTCTTCTGGGAGAATGGTAAACAAGTTGGTACATTTATTCTGGCCCCATTACTATGGCATGAATTTCTGCATTGTCAGTTACACAGCTCCACAGAGGTGTAGCAAATGCCCCTGTGGTGGGTTATGCATATATAGTTTGACCCTGCCTTATAGCAATGGCACTCATCTAGGGAGTGAGGCATATGAGTTTTGACCTCCCCAACATCCCCTACTAGACTGAGGGTACAGTCTAGTACCCTCTACACTAGGGTCTAGTCTGGAAGGAGGTTCTAGACAGGAAATCTTAGGAAATTCTCAGGAATTTCCTGTAATTTTTACCCTTCTATTGTCCTTTGAAGTATTTTCATATTTATACTTTTGATATATAGCTTAATATATACGGCTATTATATAAATACAATCTCTCTGTTAAAATGATTTAATCTAACTTCAGCAGTTCTGATGAAAGTAGCTGCTGTATCATACTGTTCATTTGAAATTGGATTTATAAAGTGGAAAGAAACTTTGGTCACAAAAGTACTGTATCTGGACTTCAAATAATGGAAGCCCTTAAGAAGGGAAAGAACTTTCTCGGTTTGCTAGATTATATAAACAAAAAAGGGAGCATTTTGGAAAAGTAAGGTCTAGGAATAATCCAGTGATGATTAAGTGCTCTGGTGCTGGAATTTTCAGGATACATGTTTTGGGTTTTTTAATGATCAACTATATACTCCGGATGGGGACTGCAGACTGTATTCCATGTACAAAAATAAACGTGTTTGTGAAAGCAGGGAGAAAAGCCAATTTTAGTTGCAATCCATTGTAGTTATTCCTTCCGTTAGTGTACTATTGAAAAAAGAGATTCAGTGATTCTCTGAACTCATTGTCATAATGAACTAGAACTAGATGGATTTTGCTAGTGTTTAAAATTTACTATAAATTTTGGCTGTATTGTATGCATTGTTTTCAATATCTTGATTTTTTTATAGTTTTGTCCCAGAAGAAAACGGGTAGGTGAAACCTTTTCCAAAGCTGGGAACTCGGTTTTTTTCTGATAAGATCAAATGAAGGAAAATGTAGTTTTTATGTTCAAAACCTTTTATTAAGCTCTGTCAAAACTGTAATTTTGCTTTGTATATCAGGTGAGCTTACCAGAGCTAATTTCTATGGATGCCACTGTCCTGACAGTCTCTGCTGTGGATAGGGATTCGGAGCATAATGGAATGATTTCCTACAAAATTCTCTCTTCCTCTGAGGGATTTTCCATTGATCATAAGAATGGTGAGTCTGTAAGCATGGTTTATTACTTCAGCTTTTTCAGTGTAAATTAAAGAGTCCTGTTGCACTGCCTCACCTGTTGACACTGATCACTTGAGTTCTGGAAATCTTTGGTGGCCAAGTACCACCACCAATGGTGGCAAGTACCACCATTTAGGAGGCGTTTGTTCACAGAGGGGGTCATTAGGCATTGGAATGGGCTGCCCAGGGAGGTGGTGGTGTCCCCATCCCTGGAGGTGTTTAAGAAGAGACTGGAGGTGGCACTTGGTCTAGTTGACATGGAGGCGTTAGGGCAAAGGTCGGACTCGATGATCCCAGAGGTCTCTTCCAACCAAACCGATTCTGTGATTCTGTGGTTTGGGTAAATCTGCCATTATCACTGAAGAACTGATTGCATCAAAGACTGGAGTTCTGAATTTGTCCCTGAACTGTGCACGAGGCAGCTAGTTACAACATCCTATAGGTGCTATTCCTCTGATCAGATTTGATAGAAAAGTTGCTGTACATTTTGCATTGATTCATAACATTTCAGCTCATGTATCAGACTTCATTCAATTTAAGTTCATACTGTTTTTCTGTACAAGTTGAACCTATCATAATGGAGCTTCTCTACAGCTTGGGCAGTATGTTTTTAAGATTGCTTCTTTAGAGAGATTATCTTATCCTGTAATCCTAAATGGAATTTAAAAGTTTTCTAAATTGAGAACACTCTCTCCAAGCTACATAATTTTCTTCAGTAGTTAAGAGATTTACTGATTTAAATTTTCTGGCCTAATGTTGTGACACTGAGAGGTGGAAAACTGTGTGTGCCTCTCTTTGTATGCATGTGTACCTAAGATTTTTGGGAATATCAGCTTCAGAGATTACGGCAAAAATGATGCACAGCTACTGTTCAGTGATCAAGTTCTTATTGCTTACTTGCTGTTCCCAGCTGTTTATATGAGGTGAATTTTTGAATGCAGTGTTTGTTGAGTGATGGTAACTACAAACACTGAACATACAAATGTCTCACCCAGTTAAAGCTGTATTCTTTTTTAGCCATTTGTTACTCTGTATTCACCAGCCTGTCTTTATGTTTGACTAGTGGCTGTTTTTCAACTGATCAGAAAATTGTCACAACAGTGTTGTCTCTGTGGTGCTTAGCTATACCCCATGAAGAGTGAAGTAGAAGAAAATAGCTTATGAACAGAGTCATTGAATGATTTGAGTTGGAAGAGACCCTTCAAGATCATCTAGTCCAACCCCCATGTTTAGACAAGCAATTTGAATGAAACATGTTTATGTAACTTACTGGCAAACCTATCTAAAATCAAACAAGCCTGTAATGCTGTTACTGGATTGCAAGCAAAACAGAAGAGCTAATGACCTTCAGTAATGAACTCGCACAGCATAGCCACTTCTGATAAGGAGCCTCTATTTCCTTAGCTTTGTTTTGCCTTTTATTTTATGCAGTTTGCATGTTCAGCCTGTTATTAGCAAAAGAAATTTTCAGTGGTCTAAATGCAGTATGTGTATTTGATACTCTGTCATTGTGGGTAGGCCTTTGCTTTGCAGCATTAGCTATGATTTCTTAGAATCATAGAATAGTTTGGGTTGGAAGGGACCTTTAAAGGCCATCTGGTCCAACCCCCCTGCAATGAGCAGGGACATCTTCAACTGGATCACGTTGCTCAGAACCCCATCCAGCCTGGCCTGGAATGTTTCCAGGGATGAGGCATCTACCACCTCTCTTGGTAATCTATGCCAGTGTTTCACCACCCTCAGTGTAAAAAAATGTCTTCCTTATATCTAGTCTGAATCTACAGTCTTTTAGTTTAAAACCATTACCCCTTGTCCTGTTGTAACAGGCCTTGCTAAAAAGTCTGTTCCCATCTTTCTTATAAGCCTCCTTTAAGTATTGAAAGGCTGCTCTAAGGTCTCCATGGAGCATTCTCTTCTCCAGGCTGAACAACCCCAACTCTCTCAGCCTGTCCTCACAGGAGAGGTGCTCCAGCCCTCGGATCATCTTCGTGGCCAGTGCTCGGACAGGTCCATGTCCTTCTTGTGCCGAGGACCCCAGAGCTGAAGGCAGTACTGCAGGGGGTCTCATCAGAGCGGAGCAGAGGGGCAGAATCCCCTCCCTCGACCTGCTGGCCACTCTGCTTTGGATGCAGCCCAGAATATGGTTGGCTTTCTGGGCTGCGAGTGCACATTGCCTGGTTATGTCCAGCTTTTCATCCACCAGTACCCCCAAGTCCTTCTCAGCAGGGCTGCTCCCAATCCATTCATCCCCCAGCCAGTACTGATAGCAGAGGTTGCCCTGACTCGGGTGCAGGACCTTTCACTTGGCCTTGTTGAACCTCATGAGGTTCACATGGGCCCACCTCTGAAGCCTGTCCAGGTCCCTCTGGATGACATCCAGTCCCTCAGGCCTGTTAGCCACACCAGTCAGCTTGGTGTCATCTGCAAACTTGCTGAAGGTGCACTTGATCCCACTGTCCACGTCACTGATGAAGATACAAACAGTACTGGTCCCAGTACAGACCCCTAAGGGACACCACTCATCACTGATCTCTACCCAGGCATTGAGCTGTTGACCACTACTCTCTGGAGACAAGAGAATTACTTTGGGGTGTGTGACCATTACAGTTGAGTCATTTTCAAATACGACTGATTAGATTCAGCTTTTGGAATCACGTTTACTTGCCTTAGTGAATGTGAAGTCTGGGCTTTTGTTAATTCTGTCTTATTTTCAGGTTCAGTGTTCGCTACGGGACCAGTGACACAGCTGGAAAAGGTTTCCATTATTCAGCTCCTGATAGAAGCCACGGATGGTGGCAGTCCCACTCGGAGTGCAGTTACCTCCGTAGAGGTGCGCATAGAAGATGTAAATAACTATGCCCCTCAGTTCACAAGGGTTCTGTACAATCTCAGCGTGAACGAGGATACCTCAGTTGGAGAAAGTGTGCTCACGTTTTCAGCCATCGACTATGATTGGACACATGAAAACACATATATTGAATACTCTATTATTGATGGTAATGCTGAGAATTTATTCTCCGTGGAAACAAGTGTTGTGAAGCCAGAAACATCCTACAGACTTGTTGGCCGTCTTGTTTTGAGCAATGTTCTCGACAGGGAAACGGCTGCTTCTCACCGTTTGGTTCTCCTTGCATCTGATCGTGGAACGCCGTCCTTGAATTCAACTGCTACTGTGCTAATAACTGTGCTGGATGTTAATGATAATCCTCCAGTATTTAGCAGCCCAGAGTACCATATTCATGTCAAAGAAAGCATCCCTGTAGGTAGTCACCTCACCGAAGTTTCTGCAAATGACTGCGATGCAGGCACTAACGCAGAGATCACTTACGCTATCATCTCTGGAAATGACAGGGGACATTTTCGTTTGGATGGGAAAACGGGATCAGTGGATTTGATGAAGACACTGGATTATGAGGATACCATTAAATTCACTTTGATCATCCAAGCCACAGATGGAGGAGCTGATGTAAAAAATGTGGCTTTTTCTGTTGTTCTTGTTAGTGTCCTAGATGACAACGATTATGCCCCACTGTTTTTGTTTCCCAGCCTGAGCTGCACTGTCAGTGAAAATCTGCCTACCTTTTCTTTTGTGTGCGCTGTTAGTGCGCTGGATTTTGATAAAGGCTCCTATGGACACCTTACCTACTCCATCCAGTCTTCGTGTTTGGCTCATCATGAAGCGCCTAGAGACCATGACATGTTCTTCATTGATCCTTTGACAGGAGATATCCATACAAAGCAAATGTTTGACTATGAAAGTCAGAATAGGTACTGTCTCATAATCCAAGCAAAAGACAAAGGTGACTCACTGGGTACTGTTACAGTTCAGGTAGATATTGAGGGGGGAGATGAATTTGACCCAGTGTTTACACAAGATCAGTATTTCTTTAATCTCCCTGAGAAGAACGAAGCAGGCCAGTTGCTTGGCAGAGTGGCAGCATCAGACGGCGATAGTGGACTGGACGGAGTTGTTCATTACTCCCTACTAAAAACTTCTCCATTCTTTTATGTGAATCAAACCAGTGGTAATATTTATTTGACTCAGACTGTTCACAGAAAGAAAAATGGCAGCAAAAGGAGTGATGATACCCTGGAATTGTTGGTAAGAGCTCACAGCCCCAAAATTGAGTCAAAGTTCACAATATGCACCGTTTTGGTGAATGTTTCCAACTCTCCTGAGAGTTATCCCACAGTGTCAGCATACAGCCTGACCATTAGCATTTCCATCTCCTTGATAGTGTTCCTACTGCTTGCCGTCAGTCTTACTGCACTTACTCTGAGACATAAGCGGAAAGATCTGATGAACTCCTGTGTGAAAAAAGAAGCAGTATCCTCCTTAGCTACTGATGTGAATTCAGCCAGCGAAGATAAGGACAGCCAGAAAATCCAAAGTACTGAGAGCAGTATGCTTCCCATGGGTGCCATAGCAGAATGGCTGAGCCTAGCAGGAATCGGAGAGGGGAAGGATGATGATGTCCCCTGCAGACATTCAGACTCCAGTGGCCATGGTTCTGCCGAAGGAGAAACTGCAGAGGATGAGGAAATCAAAAGATTCAATGAGCATCCTTGCAGAAAGAACGCTGGCTCAGTGCTGAGTGAGTGTGGCTCATGGGTGCCGGATTCAGGGATCCCAAGAGAGCCTGATCAACTCTCCTGTCAGTCTGGAGAAACAGAGGTCTTGACTACCACACAAAGCGTGGAGAGCGTGCAGGCCATTAAAGGAGAAGGCAGAGAAGAAGCCTGTGACACAGCCTACACACATAAAATGTTGTCTCAAACACTTAAGAAAATTGGAATAAAAGAGCAAGACATAATGACAGACCTCACAAGAGAGTGTGTCTTGATGTCAAGTAGGCAGGACTCGGGGTGTGATTCGCTTGCAACCTTTGACACCTCTGATGAGGATCTCAGAGGTGGTGATAACTGGGATTATGTGCTCAGCTGGGAACCCAGATTTGAACTTCTTGCCTCAGTGTTTAATGACATTGCAAAACTGAAAGATGAAAACGTACACATTCATAGCTTCCCTAAGGAGAAGAAAACTCTTGTTTTCCCTCCTCCCTTGATAACATCAGTAGCTCAGCCTGGCGTAAGGACAGTGCCACCACGAATGCCAAATATCGTATCAGGGCAACCATTTAAAAAATACCCTCGTTCTCCCCTTATCCATAACCTTGGATACCCTCCACCAACCATGACGCCCAGTTTTTCTCCTTCTCTCTCTTTGCTTACCATGCAGACGCCTACTGCTTCTCCAGTAATGTCTGATGGGAAAATGATAGGAACATGTCTTATTGATCCAAGCCATGAACTTGCAACAGAGGAGGAAATTCAGGTCTAGGTTATTAATTGACAGTACTTTATGGTAAAAAAATATCACTTAAAATGTATTTTGTTGTTGTTTAACAAGCAAAATATGCCTGTCAGAACTATATTGTGAGTGTTCTTTCTCTTTTTGTGAGCTGAAAAAGTTAAGATATAAAATAGATACAAACTTGGCAACTATCCATCTTGTTCTTCCCAGAATACGTGGTGAGGCCAAAAGACTTCTCCTCTTTCAGCTCCAACAACTGTGGTTTCCTATGTAAATCATGCAGCCAGGTGCCTGACAACCAACTTGACCAGTTTTACTGTTTTTTCTCATAAAATATGTCAATAGCAAATAAATGGTAGTAATTCTTTACTGTGGGAAAACTTTATTAGCGTGCTGGTGGCTTCTGACCGCTTCTGTGGTGGTATTAGAAAAGGGTACTAGAAGGATGTGTAAGTACAGCAGGATTGGGGGTGGGCAAAGAATAAAGCAAGGATTCCTGTTGAGCTCTTTCTCGAGTGTTTGCCCAGACTTCCCCCATCTCAGCCCCTGGGTCCCAGCAACCTCTTGGGCCTGGTGCAGTTTCACCATCTGCCATGGCTCCCTGGTGGGCTTTATTAGCTGTCTTTGTGCTGGGGAATCCCGTGTTGGCAGTGTCTGTGCACCTTGCGTTTATCTCCTGGTGGAAAGCCTGCGAGTCATGATGATCTGACTAATAACGGATCACCTCTGGAAAACAGGATAACCAGTGGTAAGATAACCTCAACTATCTTCTCTATTACTAGATCTAAAATAGATACCTGTTGTCTTTCTGTCCTGTCACAGAAGCTGTCCTGGTCCCTAGGCAACTGTAGGAACATACCGTATTACAGTTCTGAAGGGTGGGTATGCCTCCACTGGGCATAATTCTGCAAGACCAGATAATCTGGCCTTGCTTGTTGTGTGCATCATACATATGGCATTTCGTGTATGTGTGTATATCCGGACACATAGACATGCCTGTACTGCTGTGTATGCTTGCATATTGTATTGGATCAATAAAATACACAGAAAATACATCTAGAGTAACTGGTTTCTCTTCAGTGTATGTTTAAGTCTTTTGCATCATGTGTATTAAAACTGGGCTATAGGGAAGGGTCTAATTGGTGCCTGGGAATCTGTTACCAGTTGGATGTGTGCAGAGGTGTATATTGTACAGGTCATAACAGGTGGAGGAAAAGCATAGAGTGAGGTTAGACTGAGGGATCTTGTGGGATCAGCATGATGTGTTCAGTGGCTTTTGTCGTTTCCTCAGTCATGCATGTCAAGATCTGCAGCCTGTGGGCTCGTAACCTGTCTTTGAATGGGATCCTGTTTCTAAGGCTACACCTGCACTGTACTACCAGGCAACAGGATCCACGCTGCCGTGCTACGCAAGAGTACTGCTTTTAAAGCTGGCATTTGTTCTTTGTGCTGCCTTGGACTATGAAATGAGACATAGCTTAGGAATTCATTGGGACAGACCAGAGAAAAACCTGTGTCAGGAAGAGGAAAGCAAAGAGGAGTCATTCCCAATTTGTATCTGAACATGGAGGTTTGGTTTAACGCCATTATTTCAGAAAGAGTATTATTGTCCACCTGTTAAATTTATGCTGTCTACAGCCTGCTTGGTTTTGACTTAGATGTCTTAACTTGTGAAGCAATTTCTAATACAGTGAAAGATGTTAGTTGTGGTGTTCAGTTCTGTGCGGTTATAGTTTCAGGAGGCACACATGGCACACAAAACTACATTTTCTATATAGTCAACAGCTTAGCTAATTCGATTTTAGTTTTGGGTGGTGATGGTCAAGTGGCAGCGATTGCTCTGAGGAGCAATGAGCACATGCTGTCCTGATAGCGGTCATCTTTCCAGTGGGTGATCGGTGGAAGAATAAATGCTTTACCCAGCAAAACTCTGATCTTTTAGCTTGGGTAAGAAGTGGTAGCTAGGGCCTCATTTCATGTATAGAGTTGAGGCTAATGGGTGAGTAGCTTTTTCTTCACTAATATTGCTGTTGCAAATGGAATACTATGAGCATTAGAAATCATTAGAAAGCATTCAGTCATATTTAGCACAAGATTTGGAGCTCACCATGCTAATGTGTTCCCACTTCCTATAACTCTGCTTGAAAAGTGAGAAAACCCTGTTTTGGTTTGTGCCCTTTTTTTGCTCCTTCAGATGCAGCTTGTTTTCAATGCCTTTCTGAAAAGATTAGATATGATTTGCATCCTCTTTATGAAGTGCACAATATAACCAGTGCATACTTTGTGCTCCCCTTAAGCGTTACAGCAACCCTTTCCTTGTCTCTTATGTCTTTGTTCGTCCCCGGTAAAAGAGGAAACAACACTTAGCTGATACCTTGCTGCTTCGTATATAGCCAAGCTTAAGAATGTGACCATTGGAACAAGTGTCTGCAATAAATCATGTGTAGTTCTTTTAACATTACTGGTTTTTTCCCCCTAAGTAAACAGTATAACTTCTGTAATTTACCATGAGTTTAATATTAGCTTGCCTCGAAGAGGCTGTGTTACTTTGCAATTCTGCACACCAGTTTTAGCACTTTGGAGAAGGTACAGAACTTGTTAGTGGAAAATCATATTAAGCTCAAAATGCATAAGCTATAAAATAAAAGACAGTTGTCTCTTCTGGAATTTTGGCTGCCTGCCTTCTGGATTTGCTTGTTGGCAGCCTTGAAAATAGTGGTGTAAATCACTACCAAATGGATATCAAAATTCCGTCTACCAGTAGTAATCATTAAATTGACGTTCAAGCAGATTCCTGTGCAAAGAATAAAAACCTTCATATTTTTAGAGAATCCATCATTTATGGATTATAAAAATATATATACCTATTTTCTAAAATGATACTAAAAACACTAGTTACCTACACAAGCCCGTATTTAGTTTGTATTTTATCTTCAGCTGAAGACAGGAATTGTTCCTAAAGCAATTTTAGATTAAAAATAGTTCTGATAAAAATGGACCCTTGTTGCTAAGTATATTGCACTGCTGATTCTTACTATCATTTACATTTGGTTGCCATCAATTCTCTGTGCTGTATGTCACTTGTTTTCTTTAACTGATGCGTAGCTTCCTGGAGGACTATGTTCAGCTCTTCTCTTTGGGAGACCTATAAGCCAAAAAAATGTTGCCAGAACATCAGCTAGCACCAGACTGACAATTGTGCCTGTGTGGCTTTATACTTCTACAGCGCATGGAGTCGAAGGCCAATTGGCAATCCAGTTGGCCATCGTAGGCATGCGGGGCCATTGGGATTAGACCTCTTCCCAGTGCATGCTGGCCACATCGTTCCTTGAAAACCAGCCCCTGGGGGTGAAGGACACAAAGGAATCCTTGCAGGGAGAGAACTGGCTCTGGTTGGCTGGGAATGGAGGGTGGTGTTCCCTAAAATCCTGTAAAGATGCTAATTGGAATAGGAGGCAGTTGCGACTTTGTAATTCAATATACTGTGGTGGGAAGTTTATATTTAGAATTTGGCTTACTTTGCAAGTCAAATGGCTTTGCAGCTTCTTGCTCATAGTATCTGGCATGACAGAACCAACTGACTATGGCAGTATGTGGCTTAGTTCCCTGTAGATGATCTGGTTGGAATAACTAAGGTGTTGCAGAATCAAATTGAGCGTACTTTTGGGGGTTGCATAGCTGCTAGCTCTGCTAGCTGTTCACTAGCACATATACAAAGCCTAATGTGTATTCAATCTGTATATGGACTTGGATGTTCAGATGTCATTAAAAAGGGCTGCAGTCTGGCATCCAGATCCTCTTGGTGGCTTTGAAAATTCCACCGTAAATACATACAACATTTTTAAAACATTGGAAAAAATGTGGATGCCTAAGCAAAAGAAAAGGGGCCTTATAGAGAGGAAAACTGAGGATCTAAAACTTTCTGGTTTAGACTTGACATTGCTGCTAGGGCTATTCCTCGTAAAATGTCAGATGCTTTTCTTCTAAAATGTATAAAACCTAGTAGAAGAGCATCTGTAAGGCACACAGAGAGGCACAAGGGTAGGCCAGAACTGCAAAATGGTTCTGTTTCTTGACACGCGTGAGTTACTTGAGCAATGTGGAAAATACCAAATCCTTCAGCTGGTGATAATCTCAGAAATAAAAATTGTGGCCCCATTATGGTATAAATGTTTGACTGACCCAAACAAGTCCTGTGCCAGATGAAGCATTAGATGCAAAACCACATGCCTGAAAATACAGGTATCATGGTAAAGGACTGCAGTAATCCACCATGGTGTTCAAAACATCAGTTGAAAAATCTCATTACAATTGGAAAACTTAAATTTCTTGAACATCATGTTCAAAACAAAGAATTGCCGCCCTACAAACTACACTTAAAACTGTCAACCATGTCCATGTTACCTTGAAAGTAATCTTGTTTAACACTTTTTTTTTTTTTTTTAAGCTTAGATTATTGAACACAATCCTGGTCGCCTTCCCTAAAACTGCATGTTAAATGCCTATGAAAAGCTCTCAGAAAATAGAAGTTGAGCTGTTGATTGTGAGAGCTGGTCGACCAACAGTAGCTGTTCTATAAAGGTGACATTTGAGAATGGATGGGGCTAGATGATGCCTATTTGCTAGCCCAATCTGGAGGAATACCTTGCTGTTACTCATAAATGCCTACAGCATTTCCCTGAAAACTTTCAAATGGGAAATTGGGAAGAGTTTCTAAAATGGTGTTACTGCTACCATAACCAAAAGAAATGAGTAGCAAGTCAAGCTTGCTTGCGTTGACCTCAGAAATTCCTGTCTCGAGCCCCGTCTAGCTGGGTGTAGACTCATTTCCAGCATCTCCCTTTTAACAAACTGTAGGGTTCATTTAATTTCAAAGGGTTTGAAAATACTGGGTTCTGATCCAACACCCCAAGACTTCTTCCACTCATTTCAGTGGGACTTGAGTGAAAAACGCACCTGGAAGGAATGGACAACATGTGTGCCTCCCTGGTTCTGTAACAAGAGTCACTGGCAGCAGAGAGCTGGCTCCCCAGAGTGCTGGGGCTATAAACCAGCAGGAAGGAGCATTAAAAGAAGGGAAATCAAGAGCCTGGAAAAGAGAGTAGAAGCAGCATGGGGTGGGGGTAGGGGGGATTTGGAGAGGAGGTTCTTCTGTGCTTCACAGTGATTGATGCAAGCCTTGCTTTATATGATTATTTTGGAAGCAACTTTGCAAGAAGTCTGAGGTCTGCAAGGAAAAGGTCACTTACTGTTTCCTCGTTCTACTTTCATGTGAACTACAGTCTGCTGCCTGATTTGCTGCTGCTTTGACTGAATGTAAGAATAATCATGCCTTCGGACCGGGATTTGTCTGCTTGTCTTTGTCTTGTAAGCACTTCACCTGACGTCAAGTGCTGGGTAGAATTGGTCTTCAGAATGATCCTAACAACTGTTAACGTTGAGGGAGCCAGGAAGGGTTTGGGGTTTGTTGAGTGGGTTACTGAGTGTTTGTTGGGGGTTTTGGGTTTGTTCGGGTTTTGGGGTTTTTTGTGAGTTTTTGAGAAGTGCATGTGTTTTTTCAGTTTTCGATGAACTCAACAGTCGTATAGCTTTTGCACTTTGAATTTTGGCTTCTGTCACACTAACGGAGTGTCTTGTGCCATTGGCTGATCACACATTCACTGGGTGGAGAGTGCTAAGTTTCAGCAGCCTACCCTGTTCTCTGGCAGCAGAATTACAGAAAACTGCGTATAACTTCGTTGCTGAATATCACACCTGTGCTTGATCAATGGTATGTTTGAACTCACCGACTTTTCCTCTAGATTTTTTCCATGTCCAGCTAAAATATTCTGGTGTCCACCGTTTCCATCACTCGTGTGTTTCTTGTAACTTAGTGTTTATAACTGAAACCTGGGGATTCTGAACCCTAGTCAGTTGAGGTGTGAGGCCACGATGTGAAAGTTTCCTATTAAAAGATTGTGGTGTGTTCCATCCTTATAATTAGAGATAAATGAGGGTGTAGTAACACAAGCCTCCTCTTACCAACAGTTTCTGGATGGGGTTAATGAGGTATTTTGTGACTTAAATTAAGTAGTGATGTTTATACCATAGAAACAAAAAGCAGTAAGGAAATTTGACTACTATGTACGCTGTGATTTACAGTGTGAAGATGAAATGATGAAGCAAAGAGGACATATTGATAATTGAATTTTAAAACGTGAGGCTGAGTAAAAGGCTTGTCCAGTTCATCCACCTGCTTCAGACATTAACTGCTTGGGTAGATCTTATGATAGTCAAGACTGCTAGGTAGTGCTTTGGGGAGTGTAGAGCTGCCAGTCCTTTATTACAGCTCTTTTGTTTTGTAGCAATTATAATGTTCACATGGGTGAGTTCAGAAAAGTGCCTGGTATTGTACCTCATGGCAGAATCAGTCATGCTTTGTGGCAGTGGTGGGGTAGCAGTTTATGCTTTAAAGGGGACAAAGTATAAGGATTGCAAAAAGTCAGTGGATAGACTTAAGAAAATTAAACAAACTGCCAAAGGTTCTTTGCTCATTAAAAGGAAGAAAATAAGTAGGACCCCTGAAAAATGAGGTAGAGGTTAAAAATAATTTCTCCTGGCTCAAGTGAAAGCATTTTTAACCTTAATTTGCAGTAAAGCTAGTGAAGATGTTGACCGTGAGGTGAATGACAGGACAGAGCTAATAGTAAGGGCAGGGAAGGAAAAGAGACCACACGTAAGGTGAAAACACACCTCAGAGATCTTAATATGCTCAAATAGAGGGGAACGATTAGTCCTTGTCCTAAGATTGTGAAAGAGTATATGTGTGTGTGGAGTTGCTGTACCATGCTGTTGGGCATGTTAGGGCATTTAAATAATTTCATCCAGGAAGGGATGAGAGCATGCCACTAGAAAATCATGAAAGAGTCCCCCTAGCAAGGAGGGGGAAAATAAAGTGATTCACCCAACCCTTGAGTAATTGCTTCCATTGGATTAGAATCAGCTTTGGAGAAAAATCATGACACGCAGATGCAATAGGATTGTGCGTGGGTTTCAGCGTAGGTCATGTGCCCAAACCCTGCGATCTTTGAGATAACTCAATAGATAAATTCAATGGAATTCATGTATTTGAGTTTCAGAAAAGCATTTGATACAGTGCCAAGTAAGAGTTAATTCTAGAATTAAATCATCCTACGTTTATTGCAGAGTATATTGTCAGTTAGATGAATAGGGTGGTGGGGAGGGCACTACTAGAGAGGGAGCAAAGGGTGACCTTTAAAAAGGGCAGAACAGAGCTGGAGTGAGGGCATTGGTAGGGCAGATAGATTTTTCTGGATTGTTTTTCACAGATTATTTTTGTTTTTCTGGATTGTTTAACGTTTTCCAGTAGAACCAGTGACAGCAACAAACGTGATTGGAAAAGGGCTTTGTCAGTTTATAAGAGGGAATTTGATTAATTTCATACATTAATTTTTCAAACTTCATCTTCCAGCTATTGGCTCTTATAATAACTTGTTCTGCTCTAGATTAAGGAGCACCTTAATTTCTGTTATGATTGCTCACTGTAACCAAATCTATTTTAATCTTTTTTTACCTACTAAAAATATTGACCTTTTCTACTGTCATACCATGACAGTTCTCAGGTAATTTTTATGGCTCTCATCAGAACCTACTTTTTCAGCATCTTGAAATAAATTGAATTCAGTTGTTACTCCACTATTCTTATAACACCAAAAATTATCGCAACTTAACATTTGTAGACCTGAAGCATTTGCAGCCAGTTCTCATTTGATTCTTGAATGCAAAATACCCCAGCTGTTAATTTGGCTGTATTTATCCTTGTATGTGTTCTCTGACCTTAGTAACATTACCGTTCTCTTCATGTACTAATGAATGGGGTAATGCTTATTGTCCCTAAATAATATTGGAGGTTCTTCATGTTTCTTCAGTAGTACAAACCAGAAAGATGCATTGAACACTTTTGAATTAATAGTGCTTCACACAGTTGTATTTGAAGAAAGAATTTACCTTGATTTGCACAGAGAAAGAAAATGCTATTGTTTGAAAAAGTTGCATAAAAAGTGAATGCAAATACAAAAGAGAACGTAGTGAGTTGATGGTGTCCAGGACCATGAGTATTGGCACAGACTTCAGTACTCTTAAAGGCACCGTAACTCACAGAGCTCTGTTTAATCCATTAGGCCATCTAGAACTGCGATCTCTTGATGTGAATTTTGGATCAATAGAGTTGTTTCAAAATTTGCACAGGGATTCAAATATTTTAAAATATTTTGTTTGAATTTTCATCAAGGTCTTTTGAAATGTAAGAGAGATGATCACATTTAATAAATAATGCATGAAAATTCAAAGGCAGGCACTTTTTATTTAAGCTTCCAATTTCCAATTTCCTCTTCTGTTTCCCTGCCTCTGTTCCCCCCCCGCCCCACAATATCTCTTCCTGCCAAAAACTGTTTTGGGAATTGAACTCAAATTGGGGAGCTGTAGTCAGATGACTGAAAGCACATTTTTCTGTTAAATGTTGCATTACTGAATCATCTCACTCCATTTGAGAGATGTGAAAGTAAGAGAGAGATGTATATGGGATATATATAAAGACTGTAACGTTTTCGAAATGTGGTCTGAAAAAGTTTTGCAGCGTGTATTTGGAAAGATGCACTATTTCTGAGTGAAGATGCTGTGAGTGAGTTATGTAGGTCATCTCCAAGAAGCCACAATAAGGCCTTCAGAGTATTTCACACCACAGTGTGCTCTGTAGATGGCTGATATTTTACAGCAGCTTATTCGTAAAACATTTTACTAAGTTTTAAAGTTTTATTGTTTCTATTTCTGTCTCTGCCTGTAAAGCCAAGCTCTATTAATGCTACAACTCCAACTATAAAGAATTCTGGGAGAGGAAAGGAACTTATAAATAATACATTCAGAAACCTCTAAAATGATCTGCAGAACTTTTGACACCCTTCTTAAAGGGGAATATCTCATGATCAGCCACAGACAGGGATTTTTTTTTTTAACTAGAGAGAGGTAGAAAGAGCTTCCTGGCTTTTTAATGGAATTAAGTCTCTTGTTTGCAGCCTAGGAGGGTCATTAAACTTATCAGTAGCTTTCATTTGGAGCAGGCTAATTCCAAGGAGGAGATTCATAGTTTATTTTGGGGGACAGGAGTCGACTTGGAGAACATGGCACCCTGCTCACAGGGAGTGGGGTCCAAGTCCTCTGGGCACGTGAAACTACCGCAGCTGGATCCCAAGTTCCTGGCTGCTGGAAGCCTGCAAAGTGTCATCTGTGGCGCCAGGGCTGAATCGGTCACCGGATGGTCTGTATTAAA
The DNA here is from genome assembly GCF_000690535.1 of Cariama cristata. Classification (NCBI taxonomy): domain Eukaryota; kingdom Metazoa; phylum Chordata; class Aves; order Cariamiformes; family Cariamidae; genus Cariama; species Cariama cristata. Next base: position 66,480 of record NW_009631914.1, read on the forward strand.
GCCTAAAATCTGGATGGTTTTCTGTAGAAATTTTGGAGGAAACGCCCCAAATAGAACAGTAGTATCTCCTCCCCAGGAACTTTCCCAGCAGGCTTTGTTGTTATTTTAAATGATTGCTGGTGGTTTAATTAGCTGTTTTTTCCTATGGATATTCCTCTGGGCTGCAATGCAAGCACAATACAAGCAGTTGTCTTCCCCAAATGACTTTCAAGCCAGAGGCCCGTTTCTGTGATGGGACACAGGAGAGAGAAGTCCCACTCTTTTTCTTCTCTCTAACATCTTTTCCGCTTCTTGGCATCATCCACAAGGTTTCCCTCTTTTCAGTATCTGTAAGTATAAAGCTGTAACTTATCCATCTGGGAACAATTCAGTTGAATCCAATTCTCCCTTGGGGCTTCAGTGGGAATTCTCACACGGGACAGTTCTCTTTGATACATGGAAGAGCGCTCACAACATGAAAATTATATCATTTTATGCTTCCCTCCACAATAAATGTATCGCTTTATGATTTTCACAAAACTCACTTCTCAGAAACCAAATTTACAAGTCAGAAACAACTTTAATGAAGACACTGTAGAAGATGTAGAGGAATGAGAAGAAAAGAGGTAGCCTTCCTATGGGAGCAGAAATGGCCAGCAGTTGAAATGCCTTTGGAAGTATGTGCTTAAATCCTGTGCAGTTTCACATTTAGATGTAAAAGATGTACCTCAATGTAGCTTGAAGAGTTTCAAGAATTCCCTGCTGGCTTTCACCAAAGGAAAAATAAATCTTTAACTTCTTTTATTTCCTTTTCTTTCTTTTATTGTAGACATTTTGAATGCTTTTCTCACTTTTTTGTCTTCCGATTCCTCAGTTGTGAAGTATTTCAACACTGTAAAAGCATCCTCGGTATTTAAGCTGCCCTAAGGAATGGAGGGCCAGATTCTTTTCTCTGTTACACTCCCATAAACGTTAAACAGTTCCTGTCATTTGCACAAGGTATAGAAAAACAGAATACGATTCAAGGAGTAACTCTTTGTTTGACAGTGACTGCTGAAGAACAAACCTGGTGGTCGTGAAGGAGAAAGCTGGAGACTCGACAAACAGATAAAAAAGGCAGTGAGCAGAATGTTCTCCCAAATTCTGTGGTTGTCAGATGGCTTGGCAGAAGTGTCAGGTTTCTTTTTTTGGTGAAATCCCTGACTTGCATCTCAGAGTTTTAAGCCAGGTCCTGCAATTTCTGTCTTTGGAATGTGCTTTATTCTCTGGTCGGTTCCTGAGGTGATCCACCCACTGCTAGGACGGACTTTAAAGTTGTAATCCAGTCCTTGTGGGATCAAAGGCAACCCATCAAAATGAGAGAGACTCTTGAGGATAAATTCCTTATGCTTTATCTTGCTACTTGTAGTCCTACCTGCTTACTGTAAAACCATTTAGCACATGATCAAAGTCTTTCTATGGCAAGTGACAAAAGTTAAGAACTCAACTAATGGGATTGGGAGCCCATAAAGGAAAAGGTAATTTAGAGTTTCTAACAGAAACAACTCTGTTTCCAAAGGATTTCAAAGCTCACTCTTTTCTTGGGTCTGACTTGGTTCTTGCTTGCCTATGCTGAGATGCTTCAGCATAATCTTCTATGTGATATTACCTGGCCAGCCTTTTTTGTGCACCTCATTTTCTCAAAGGGCTCAGAACTTGGCATTGTGTGCTTTGATGAAGGACAAAATCGATATATATATCAAACTAGAAGAACAGATGAGCTCTTGAGGGGAAAAAAAAAAGAATGTACAATAAGTGTAGATCATTTAAATAACTTCTAGAGTGCTGTGTTTCAGTATTGCCTGCTGGATAACAGCGTTTCCCGGTGGTGCATAAATTCAAGGTAGTAATCTGTCATGCATCATCCAAATGCTATAAAGACTTTAAAAACAGGAAAAAAGCACAATAGCAATTTTCAGATGAGTCAGAATGGTGTTATCTTTCTTTATTCTTGCATTTATAAATTCTGTTAAAAAGGGCTGCTCTCCTAATTAGTTTTCCAAGATTCCCAGAAGAGGAATCTTATAAATTGAGGTGGCAGAAATTGCTTCATAAGAATTTCTTTGAAGATTAATGCCAGAAGTGAAACCTTTCAGACATCGTGGGAACCATTTATTCATGTAAAGGAAACAAAGATGTGCCAATGCCTAGGTATAAGGAGGTATTTCAGGAGAATTCTCAGAAGATGTCATGGGGTGAAGCTGGGGCTGGTTTTTGTTTGGTGCTTTGCTAGATGTTGTCTTACACAATTTTTTATATTGTTTCAAGCACAGCCAAGCTTTAAAAATAATCGTATGTGGCAGCCATTAAAGGAAATATTCACTCCAGAAAGCATAGGGGGGGAAGTTCACGTACCCTGATGTGGTCACTGGCCTCTCAGTTTTCTAAGCATTTGACCCTGCTGCCAAGGTTGTTGCCTAGTCTGAATGATTTACTTGGTCAGAGAGTTCCTTACGGTGGCAACGGGTACCTCTCGGGATCTGCCACTGAGCCGTCAGCTGTTTGGCTTTGTTGGCTTCCCAGAGAAACTGGTGATGCTCAGAAGGTGACCTGGTCCCTGCCCGTGTCCCACGGAGTGCAGAGAACTGCAGGGATCTCCAGCTGCCTCTCTTCACCCAGGACTCATCCTGTTCCCTGGCTGCAAAGGAGTTAAAGTGCTCATCCAAGAAATAAGAGTTACAAGGTAAGACCTATCTGAAGGGGTCCTAATCAGCACCGTTTGTCTTTCAGGGGGAGTCCCTGACTGCCAGGGGACCACTAGGTTTTCTGAGGGAGGACTCTCCCTTCCCCTCCAAAGCCGAGCAGCTGATTCTTTCAGACTCAGTAGTGCTCTTAGAAAAGATAGTTGGTTTATTGATCCCTTCCCTTTTGCCTCTGCTGCCCTGTTCCCGCGGTCTGAGCATGCACAGGGCCAATGGAGGCGGGGGGAAGTTCAAGGGCTGGATTAGCTCAGATTTTGTGAAAGAAGCCCTGGATGATATTTTTTTTAACATCATACCCATAAAAGAGAATTATTCTTCTACATGGTGACTTCGGTGAGTGCAAGTTCCACAGCAACATAGGGATCTCTTTGAAATCAGTACGTGCGCTCATTGACACCTGGTCCTCCTGGAGATGACACCTCAGCCATGAGTATACAACACACTGTTTCTGAAAAGCCACAACTTCGCTAAATTAAAGCCAATGCCTTTCAAAGCATGCAAGAACACTGATTTTCATTGATTACTCAGTCATGGCCAAGTTTCAGATTTCATCTGTTTTTACTGTAGTTCTTCTGGAAAAAGTTTGGTTAGAATCACTCTCCCATAACCTAAAAATGGTTGCAGGGATTTTGCTTTGACTTTAAGGGGATAAGAAAAAAAACCCTCTCTTTAGGCATGGAAAACTTCAGCCTGAACAATGAATGATTCAGAACACTGTGGTTGTGAGAAAAATGGGGTTTTAATTGGATTCATTTTCCTTATGTAACCATTTGGCCCCTATCAAGCAGCTGCTCTAATAATCATTTTGCTTATCAATGATTCGTAGTCTCCTTGAAACTAATATATCTATAGCAACAAAAACGTGCCATACATATATGCCTGTGTTTGTATGCAAAGTTTAAAAAGATCCTGCAAAAGTTAGTGGAAGAAAAGTCCACCCAGGTGTCTTAATAGAAAGACATTGCTTCTGGCTCAGGAAATCCTTCAGCTGCAGCTGCCTGGAGCTTGGGAACATATTCTGGAAAAACTAGATTTGCTGGTTTAGATGAACCTTTGATCCAGTACACTCAAACTTGGGTGAACAAAACAGCAGCATGAAGAGAAACTTCCTATGAGAAGATTGAATGTTTACAGCTTTGTGCCGAGTTCTATGGATGAAGCACAGGCTTAGCCCTTCCACTGCGGCTGCAGTCGTTGCAAATATCCCGAGTGCTTTTAGCACCCTGCTTTGGAGTTGGACGGACGTGCTGACTGTGTTCTCAGTGAGCTCCTGCACAGGACGGTCGGAGAAGGGTCTTCCCTTCTTGTGGTCGTGTGAAGACGAGGAGCTGGGGGCTGGTTCTTGGGTTAGCAGCTGGCTTTGCTGTTGAATGACTCAAGCTGTTAATCCCGCTGGGTCAGCCACAATGGATGAAGCTAAGCAGGAAGACTTAGCACTGAAGTTCATGTCAGGCAAATACTGGAGCTGACAGAAGAGGCAAGCAAGCGATGCTTTTATGCTGGCTGATGGTGAAATGCCTTCCACCAACACAGTAGTCAAGTAAGTTAAGCCATGGGTCTCAATAATTAGATTGTAAGAGTTTGTAAAGAGCTACCTGAGAAGGGGATGGTTTTTAAATGTGGTGGTCCCCCACACCCTGGGGAACTCACATAAATGTAAATATTAACTTGGTGTTTAAATGGAGACAACTGGGGTCACCGCTGTGAACTTGTCAGCCTGTCTGAACAAAACATTGGAAAGGCTGAGGTGTGACTCGAGAGGATTAAACATCAGTAGAATACACAATGCCAGTTTACAAAGGCTGAGACAGAGACTTGAGGTGGGGGAAAAGAGAGTTTACCCATTCAGTTTGATAGAGCTGTGGTGAGGCTGTGAATTTATTTGCTAATAATTGCTGTACTGATATGAGGTTCCTGGTATTTTACTTGCGTTTCCCCACAATATTTTAGTTTTGAGACGAGAAGAGTGCAAAATCAATATGACTTGGTCAATGAAATGAACAGGATCAGATCTTGGACCGATGCAGTTTCCCACCTTTTATCAATGGCCCGAAAACCTAAGTTGCAGTTAACCTAGAGACCAGTGAATGAAAAGTAGTCACAGGACGTGTTATGGCAAAAGGGGCTCAGTCAGATACTTTCTGCTCTGGTATGGCACCCTGTCTTGGCATAGTGTTGACTGCGTTTGTCATAGTACTTGGCAATCCATGGAAGGAGCTGGGAATTGTGGTGGCCAATGGATTAGCTCAGGCTCCCTGTACAATCCTCTTGCATCTGTAATCAAGGAGATATTACCTGGTGTGGGGACTTCATGTTTGTACTCGGCACAGTGGCTGCTGTGCAAACTCCGTCCTTTTCTGGCACTCATTAGTCGAGAATATGTTGAATATGGGTTGGGTTTGGAGGTGAGCCCTGAGGGTGATAACAGCATTGTTAAGTGACACTCATTTCTTCCTGCAAGAGAAGCAAATAAATCGAGATTCAGTCAGATGAGAAAGGCCTTATGAGAGGAGCCTGGCCCTCTCAGCTGCTGATCAGGGCCTTCCCCTCCAAGGTAACTGCTGACTCTAAGGCACGGAAGCTCTAGGAGGAGGCAATAGCTTGACCCCATTTCACACCTGAGAGGCTGCCTCTTCTGGGATGAGGAGGAGAGCCAAGAGGGCATTAAGAAGAATAACTTCCTCTGTGAGATATTTAATGAAACGAAAGAAGCTCTAGACACACAGTCTCATGTAGATAAAAATAGACCCAGCTCTAGGAAAACCTAGGAAATTGCGCACCCAGGTTTGGAGCATAGTGCCCATGCTGGGATCGTAAGCTCCCTGAACATTCTGAGCATTGCCGCTTTGCCGATGAACTCTCTCCTCTTGTTGATCAGCTCGATCAGGGAGTGTTAATGCTTTTCAGCAGGCAAGTGTCACTACGAAGGAGTTTCTGAATTGCAGTAAGCAGGACAAACAGTTATGCCTGACTGCCTGAATGGCAGAGATGCTAAGACAATAAGCTTTTGGGTTTGGTAGACAATCCCCAAAACTGGAGGAAGGGGTGAAGAAGGATCAATGAATTGAGTCATTGTAAAATCATCACAACCACCAAAAATGGATTTAATTGAGAACTGAATAAAAGCATTTTTATTTTTAAAAAGTCCTTAGTAAAGCAGGAAGCAAACCAGTTCAAGTTAATGACAAATCAAAACATTTAAACTTCTGAAATGTTTGAAGATTTAATTATTTTTGGCCAAAAACTATCAACCAAATCACAAAGAATTTTGGTTGACTTAAATAAACATTTTTAGAGGGAAAGCTTTTCTTCCAAAAAAATGTCACTGGTCTCTAGTCAACAGAACATTATAAACAAGCCAAGTAAAATCATTAATCTGTTACGCAAAGCTACGTAAAGACCCCACCAGGGAATGATATTCCCTCTTGAGTATTGGCTCCGTCTGATCAAAAATGTGAACAAGAGCTTAGATATGATAATAAACTAAAGAGTTGAAGGGTAAAGTTCCCTCCCTGGCCCACTAAAATTATGAAGTTAGGCAGTTTAATCCAAGTGGTCTGATTTTCAAAAGCTCGGAGCACATCTACTGATCTGCAAGATTTCTGCATTTTTGTTCTGGTTTTGTTTGTTGCCGTAGAGTCTGATAGGATATTTAGATATGTGATGGTGGAAGAGGATGGTTAGGATTACAGCACGTGGCTGCTTGCCTTCTCCGTGTGGCAAGCACGCTAGGCCCACATTCAAGTCCTTCAGCTGGCTCTTCGCTCTGGATGCTGGGCTAGGACTGAGGCCCCAGTTTTCCACCATGTTGATCACCAAGTCCAAGCTACATTAAAAGGCTGAATTTCGGTCAGTGTGCAACCAGCACAACTGCAACATCGCAGACCCAACTGCATCGTGCGATGGCTCAGTCACAAGGGCCTGGAAGAGATCAGGCAAGCGTAGAGAGTGGGTCCCTTGAGGGAGCACAGCAAAACCTCCATCTTTCCTGCCTTCAGCGTTGCCTTTCGCAAAGCTTGTCTCCAAACCTCCTGTCAGCCACTGCTTGTCCCCTTCCAGTTGTTCCCTCCCTCCAGCTCTTCTCAACAGGTTTTCCCCGAAACGGGAACAAGTCAGACATTGTAGAAAGACCCTGATGTATTTTAGTAATTTAAATAATGTGTGCTCAGATTTATTTATTTTCTAATGATGGACAGCATTAGAAAACTCAGTTAGTTTGGATAGACTGTGAAAAGTTTGGGAAAACAGAGAGGAAACTAAAACAGTATTTTGAAAAGCAATAGGTTAATTCACAATAAAAATGTCATCTTTGGAAATACGTTTCATTATACATAGATAAAGGAGATGGTAGAGTCCAGTATTTGGCATTTCAGGCTGAAGTTATTTAGATTAAGGAGGAAGAGCAAAAAGAAATATTGCATCTCCAGTCTGCTGTTTCTTCAGATGTGGCTTCAGTCTGACTGCAGAGATATCTCTTAAGGAACTGCCAGATACATCAGTGTCTCTAAAAATTAACAAAATGGAGCTGTCAGTTATTTAAAAGTGTAGATGCAGCAACTAGTGTACAGTTTGCTGTGTCTGGCATTCCTCGCAGAGAGAGGTGCCAGAAATTTACTGGCAAAACACTTCGGCTAAGTGATCTCAGATGAAAAAATGACAGCTTCTGCTAATGAACAGTCAGTGCTGCGAGCATAAACATTCATCAATAGTCCCAGACCGGAGGGACTGTGGTAGTGCCTGGCTTTGCAAAGACTCTCCTTTTCTTTGCACCCATGTGCACATTTAGCCTGATTTCGCTCTGTGATGGTGCTGGAGCTGGAACACATACTGCCGGCAGAAAGAGCAAAGGGCGTCTGCTCCCCAGGACACAGCTCAAACGCCTTGGTGGTCTCTTCCCAGAGTGTCGTAACTTTGCTCCAGAGGCAGCTGCTGGCAGGCTCGCCGCATCCCCAGCTCCCAAGGAAGGCGGCAAAGATCACAGGAACCGTCCCGTGTCCTGCCCCGGCCGTGGCCAACAGCAGACGCCTGGGAGAGGAGAGCTAAAACCGGCACAGCGAGGTCGGTTGGGGGCCTGGCGTCCGCCGTGACACAGGGTAAGCGGTGAACTGCACGGGCAGAACGGTGTTCGAGGACCGCTGCGCTAACCTGCTGTTAACTGCCCTAATCTCTTTTTTAATCCCTTTAAACTTCTGGTTTCCATAAGGTAAAGACAATGCATTTCACCATTAAATTACACACTGTGTGGGAAAAGGCCTTCCTTTCTCTCTGTGGCATTCAGAATGAATTGTTTTGGGTGATGTGTATGTTTGGGAATATTTCTGTGCGACCACAAATGAATTACTAAGACTGATACAAGTGTCAACTTGATTTAAGACCTAAAGCATTGGATCAGCAGTTTATGCACTGCAGACACTAACAAACACTTTAAAGTGTTTTATAGTCAAAAACTTTAAAGAAAGAAGGCAGCTGTGGCTATGGTGCTAAAGGTTTAGTGTCTTTATTTATGGGAAGGCCATGTTAACTGGCACAAATAACATCCAGACGTTGCCAAAAGGGGCCTTTGCGATGCCTTCCCCTCACCTCCAGATGACAAACACACAAGTCTGTACAGCATTTGCAAATGGAATATAAGCCTGGAAGAGATTCGGTATTTGCAGAAGGATTTTCTACAGCATTGGAGGAAAAGAACTAGGAATTGCACCCGTCGGCTTGATGTAAGAAACCTTGCAAAACGTCCGGTCTCTGAGAAAGTACAGGCTGTGGTGGCCGGCCACGCCGCGGGGCTGAGATGCTTCAGAAGGTCACTGGGGCTGTTGGCGAGGCTAAGGGGGACTGCACCTCCCACCTGCCCCACGCGGGGCTGCCGTAGGATGCCTGACGGGCGATCCCTTGGGTCGGGAGGAAGGCATGTTCAAAATCTAAATTTGAGTCAATTGAAAAGTGTAAAATCAAGCAAAGATATTTCATTCTTCCCTTAAAAGAACAGATGAAACCAATAAAGCTGATCGCACATCAAGGATACATACCCAGGCAAATGAAAGAGTTAGTGTTGGTGGCCAAGCAAAATATCTGCCCCTTCAGAGGGGGCAGAGGTGAATGAGGTTCCTCTCAGTTAGTTTACATTTACTGCAAAAACTATGTTCTCATTTTAAACAGGTATTGTTGGTGCCCTGTGATAGTCCCCTAGCATAGTCCCCCTGCTAGAGGGGACTACAGCTGAACAGAAGTAGGACGCATCTAATTTAGTCAGACATGACACCACAACTTGTCTTTTATCATTAAATATCCACTTCATATTTAGCCTTTGGGGTTTTATTGTACTCATACAATGCTTTACATGTCACTTTTCAGGCAGGAGGCGTGATTTTAGCCGGTTTGCCAGAGAGTGCGGTTTTGGATAGGTAACTGTTAACCTCTGTTGTGCTCAATCCGCTGCAGGCGGGCGAGTGTTAGTAAGTATAATGGCTCCTGAAGAAAACTGCACAGCCGTCTATCTATCTGTCTGTATACATCTAATCCATATAGAAATGTCCGAACAGCAGTAACAAAACCTTGCTTCTCAGGTGTATTTTTTTAAACAAAAAACTGAGAGCTGGAGTTCCTGTAGCATTGGCAACTGAGGCCAGAGGAACTGGAGCAAGGCAACAGTATGAACTGATGAAGGTTAAACACAGCAGCAGCAAACCACTGTGGTTTGTTGTCTCAGGGCACGACCCGTTCACAACAAGTTTCTGCAGTGACTGCGAGCAAGAGCGATGCCATAGAAAGACGCCTGTAACAACCTAACACACAAGTAGCACACGCGTTTGACGGCATGTAAAACACAACCAAGCACCCTTGCCAGCCGCAGTAGCCTCGCTGGTTTTTGACAGCTGCTGTAGGACTTCAAGGGGAACCGCATGTCTGAGCAGCAGCAGAAGGCACTGCAGGGATTGGTTGTGCCATCAGTAGTAAGTTTAATTAGTTAGAGGTAATAAATAGCCTGGTCAGTAAATGTAATTCTGGGGCTAGCTCTACTGGTGTAACTCACCAGTTACAATTTCTCATTGCCCCCAGCCTGCGAACTGACGACAGGGTGCAAAATAAACTTCTGCCCACGGCCGAACACAGAGCTTGTACTGCAGGGTAAGTGTCTGTCTCAAGGTCCCTGTGTGGAGGCACCAGCACCTGTCATCCTTCCACGTCTCTCACTTTTGTTTCTTCAGTAAAAAACCCACATTTTTTGCATTTTCATAAATAATAGCTGTTAGGTGGGGTAGTTATTAGCACATCTTCTCTGTTGTAGAGATACTTGGTATACCAAGGATGGACTGTTTCCTCTAGTTTTATCCAGACCAAGACTATTTTCCGGTTTCAGAGAACTCAAGCCTTCCCCAAACAAGCAAATTACCCAAGCAATTCAGTCTTCTAACTTGACTGTTGCATGTGTGACATCCACAGTCATCCTCCCTGAAGAACTGGGAAAGCACCCTTTTTTGCAGAGGCTTGGCCGAGAGTCCCCTGGTCCTAGCGGAAAACTGAACTGTCTTTGGCAGTTTCTTTCCCTGCGGCATGTGGGGGGATTCTGAGCAAAATCACAGCCTGTGGATGTAGGCAAAAATCCACATTAAAACCACTACAAAACACCTCCCTCCAGATGCACCAGCGCACCTGAAGAGTGAGTTTTCTCCGTGGGAACTGGGCTCATACACCCGCCGATCAGGTGGGCACCATAAGATGCACAGACTGTGAGTTAATAACATTTTACCAGTCTTAGGGGCTCTTTCCTCTACTGATGGTTATAGAAAAATGTTTTGTAATCCTTGCTAGGTTTCTGGCATTATTTATTCACCGCCATCTGTTCTTTGTCTTTTTTTCTCTTTTTCCAGGGTTTGCGTCCCATCCTCCTGCTTTGTTTATCTTTCAGGGCAGCCCTTCCCCACTGCTCCCATGCTCTTCCCTGTGGGCTTTTCTCCCCTTGCTTTACTGAGCTGTGGTATTCCTTCCCGTGCACATTTTACATCTGTGGGGTTACTTCTGCTGCAGCCTTTTCTTTCTTATTCTGTGAAGGTAGCAGTTACATTGCAGGCTTAAGCTGATTTGGCTCATCGTGGTGGGTTTTGCATCTTTTTTTGCGCTTTCTTGCAATCTGCTGGTGTAATTGCTTTCCTGTGGGGCACAGAAGGGCCGAGGGAGGGTCCTTGGGCTGGCAGTCATCGGGCGAGGAGGGTGGTGGTCCTCCTTGCTCTCTCCTGCAGAGAGGGAAGGGCAGGGGGACAAGGAGAAGGGGCTTGAAGTTGCTCAGCTGTCAGATGTGACATCAGGAATAGAAGTGGGGCTTCCACCTCCTTTGTTCTTACCTCTGAAAATGCCATGAACTGTCACTCTCACGGTAGTGTCCTTTAGGCACCTTTGGACCTGCGCTGGGACTGGTACATGGGAGAAACTTGCCTGAGCCACCAAACATTGAAATCGGTCTGGTAGGTGTTGAATAGAGACATTTCTAACCAATGTGGCAGAAGGAGACTGTAGCCAATTTTCCTCACATCAATCACTTGCAAAGTTGTGTTTTCAAAACAAATGTTAAACACAAAAAGATTAATCTGAGCTGTCTGAGGTGATCCATTCCATCTTTGCTGTAGCTATCAATTAATAGCAAAAAAGTTATTGTTTGCTGTCTCACAGCCAACTAAGTAACAAAATTAATTGGCCATATTTAAGACAGCTACTCCCTGTTTGTGAAAACTTTGGGAAAATCACTAGGAGGAAGAAAAATAGGGCTTGAGTGTTATTGAAAATAAATCTAGTTTTTTAGACAATGAAAACATTTTATTCTCTAAGTTAAAACAGAATCTATGCAACCTGTTTCCAATTCACATTGTCTGTGAAATTGAAGCAATGTATTCATCTTGACTTTCATGCTGGTTGTCCCTAGTAAAAAATGCTGTACATCAAATGCTCATTATTTGCTGAGGTTGTTTGCTGTTAAGTTTGTGTATGATTGCAAATTAAACAAGCGTATTGAAACTCCATCATCTAAGGCATGGCCACTATTCGTATCTGGCAAGGCCTGTTGGTCTCATTGAGCACTGAGAAACCACTCAGATACAGTATTTTCCTTGATATTGAAAAAGTGCTGCGTTTCAAATCTGCTGGACAGAAAGTACAGGAGATAAGCAGGGGGCTTTAATATAAAAATGAGCTATTTTATACTTAAAATAATAATTAAACTGGTTCTATGCAAGCAATTGAATATTAATATCAGCTTAATAAAAGGTAAGAAAGTAATGATCTTGTCAATGACTATATGTACAAATATCTAGCAGGACTTGATTGATTAGTTATTGCTATGTCAAAACAGCTGAATGATTCCCGGGTTATAGAAACATTTTTAAAAATAAACTGTTACTTTAGAGGTCGAATTTCTTGGATACCTATACCAAATAACTTCAGAAAGGATTCGTTTTTGGAAGGTTACTGCTTGATGCTTTCTGAAGACCTGGCACTGTCGGAGCCTCTCAGCGTTGAACACCTAAGATGTGATGCACACAGTGCTATTATTTTTTTAATTTTACTCACTTTTTTTCATAAAAATAATGAAAAAAAATCCTTTAGAAAATCAGTATATGTATCAAAGAGGGGGAAAAATCTTTTCTTCACCACTGCTTGTCCTTGCTGATGGATGACTGCTTTCTAAGCATCAAGCCATGCAAGTACACGAGAACCAGTATGATCTCTTCAAGGCCGTGTTTTCAGAAGCTTGCGACTCGGCAGGGAGATGCCCCTGGCGCCGGGTTCGGCTGGTGGTGGATGTTGGCTCTGCTGGCCCTGGAAACACCTCCCGAAGGGGAGCCGCGGCTGCTTCCCAGGGACTGCTGCTGCGTGCTGTAGGAAAGCTCACGGGCTGTTTTTCATTTCTTCACCTCCAGCTGCTACAACCCATTTATCATAGTAATTGACCTCTCTCCCTCAGTTAAAGACCTTCATCTGGTCTCTCCTATTCGGAGCCTGGTCTTACAGGAGTCTGGGAAGCCATAGCCTATGCACATCTGTGACGGATCATGCAGTAAAAATGAAGGATGAGGCACTGCCACCCTCGAGCAAAGCCCCTCCGCCTGTCACGCTGCTCTCCGATTTCTTCATATTTCCTTTCCGCTGCTGCCGCTCCTGGGAAGGTGAAGCCCTGCCGTGTTGGAGCCCAGCCGTATGAACGCAGCTGTCAACTCGTTACTGGGTAAGGACACAAGAAGCTGCAGCCGCAAGCTTGAAAATTACATGACAGCATCGCAACCTTGGTGTTGCTGCTCACCGTAAGCGCTGGATCTTCGTAATCCCAGTGGCCCGCCAGCCAGCTTCGCGACGGGGCGATTGTCAGCTGCATCGGCGGGGTGAACGGTGTCGAGTCTTGCCCATGACCTATAGCCGTGAGCACGCAGAATGACGGCAGGCAGGCGTCCACTGCCGGGCAGGTGAAAGCTGTATCATCTGGGAACGGCCTGTGACAAGCTGCGTGGGGAGAGAGGGCTGACAGCAAGACGGGGAGAGTCGCGAGTCTTGTCTTCTGCATGGCAGCAGTCGGTGATGGCATCGGGCCTTGTGTCCCGGGATCTGACACGTCACTGGCCAAGGAGAAACGCTTGGTGGGACAAAGCAATATTGACAGAGCATGCGTGTGCACCTGACATTTCTGAGTGACCCGAGAATGCCAGCACGAGGTAGTGGCCGACATCAAACCAAGACTTCTTTAGGCCTCCGTAGGTTTATCTTGGTCCTGTGCCCTACACAATTTAACCCTTGGGTCTCCATCTGTAAATTTATCTTTTGTAAGACCATATAACTGAGCCGAAGGCATTAGAGAATGAGGTGACCCAGCTGAATTAAATGGAAATTGAGATTGCTAAGTAGCCCTGGAGGTCAGGCTGCAAGTGATAGATAATTGCTCATAAATGATACAGAATTTTGCAATATCACATTTGACAGAGGGATGAGGTTTCTTAAATTCTACTGTTACGGAAGAAAATGATGCATTTTTCACACCATAAGGAGAAGTCCTATTTGGCAGTGGAGCCAGATTTGCAGGAGCGTGTAGGTGCCCCAAGCTGGTGGCAAGCTCCTTGTGAAACCGATCATGGAGGGAGCAGCTCTCCTGGTTTTCCAGCGGGAGCTCTGGCCCTGCCAGCTCCTCCCCAGGGGCTCCAGCCTGCAGATGTCTGGCGGTGCTTGGGCAGTCCAGCACGTTAAATTAAATCGCTGGCAGAGGCAAGAGGGAGGCTTTTCAATTCATCCTAAAGAGGACCTGCGCTCCATTAATTTAAGATAAAAATTAGAGATTGTTGCACTCATCAGCTTATTTCCTACTATGGTACGTTGGTGAGAAGACGGACATTGTACGCTACCGTGTCAGGGATGGGTATGAAATCTTGCTTCAGAGAATGCTCAAGAGGTGTTTCTTGTCATTCTGATGCACTCCGTCCTACAAAAATGATTGTTTGCTACTTTCTACAAAATATGATCGCTTGCTATGTTTTTTTCACCGGCACAGAGCAAAATGTGTTTTAATGCTTCACCTCCATTCCCCAGTTCTGGGTAAGGCTGTAGTTTGGGGTGGGGAGGGGAAAGGCTCCAAGCACAGGAATGAGACAAAATGTTCTTGTGGTCATTCGTGTGGCTTGTCACCAGATCCCGTGGACGCAGGCATGGCTCTTGTTGAAGGCTCTGACAGCACCGAAACCAGCTGGGATTGCAGAAAAAATGCACAGGAGGAAAAGTCTGGGCCTGAAGAACCTGTTTCTCCTGCGGAGAAAGCCTGTCACAGGGTGTAAAGGTGACCCAGCAGCGCCGTCCCTCCGGAGGGATGCGGAGGGGTCTGCGGGTGCATTAACACTGGGTCACTGGTGCTTTTCCCTGGCAGTTTCTGCACCCACGCAGCACAGATGCACAGAGGTACCTGCTGCTGCAGGGCCAGGTAGGAGATCTCCCGTTGGCTCGGAGCCGTGCACCGGCAGTGAAAAGGGCAGCGCTTCCCATCACGGGTGGAGGGGAGAGCCACGCGCCGCCCCACGGCTACCCACCTGCTCTGACGTATGCACTCTGTGGATGACACTTTTCCTGATGTAAAATGAAATTATCCATGCTTCAGCTCCGTGGGGGGACTTTCCCAAAAGGAGGGAGTGCTGGAGGGGAAAAAAAATTACATCCTTCCCCTTCCAAAGAAAACAGCCTTCCTCCCGCACCTCTAATTAAAGTGCGAAGGTTTAATATACAAACCAGCAGAAGGCTTAATCATCGTGACTCAGCTTGACGGGAACGACGTCCAGCGTTTCAGCTGAACAGCAGCACGTTGTTGGTGTCCTGTGAGGAGAGACTCCCGTTCGTCCTTCCCTGGAACGTGCCTGATGTTTTGGTTGTAGGGGATGTAAGCAATGGCCTGTCGCCTCTCACTTGCAAGGGAGGCAAATTCCGGTGACAGAGGTGAGGACAGCCGGGAGAGCAAGCCTGGGGTCCCCGGGCTCACAGAGCTGGGGTGGAGGTTGGGCTCCTGGACCGCCCGGGTGCTCTTCCCCATCATCCTGCAGCATCAGCTGCACCCAGAGCTTTTCCAGCAGGCGCTTCTTGGGTCTGACCCCGAGTACCTCCGTCCTGCACAGGCAGGCTTGGTCGGCGTTGAAGTAGCTACGTTCTGAGAGCCATTTTCTTGGTATCTGACCTACGCGTCCCAGGTGCGGGTCTGTCCCCTTCACCCGGTGCCACGTGGGCACCAAGAGCCTTGGTTCTCCCTGCAGCCTTGCCCTCGTCCCACCGAACCGTGCCCCCTGCTCGCCTTTACTGAGGTCCGATTTCACGTCACTCACCTTAGGCGTTACGTGTTTTCAAAGTAAACTGTGAATGTTGGGCACCTCATAGCATGCATGTATGTATATGTGTGTGTATATGTGTTTGTGTTTTACGTATATATACACATGAAGTTAGCACCAGTCCTTTAGGTTTATATCAGCTTTATGGTATAATATGAAGTTAATGAAACTTCAAGGCAAATGAATTTACTTGTAAACTCATATAAAACTCTGTGAACACTTCTGGTCAGAAAAAAGAAGGAAAAACAAACAAAAAAACCTCACTCTTTTTTCAGCATTTGCTAAGCAAATTAGAAAAAAAATATAGATTTTTAATAGCTTCTCACCTGGAAATTAGTTTGTTCTAAAAGCTTTGAATCGTGTAGAATGCTTTAGTCAACTGGAAGTAACACTGAGAAGGGAAGTATTCTGCTGATGAAACAAACTGCAATTTTAAATTGGGATCATCTGAAACTGTTTCCCTTCTGTCTCTCAGGTTGGCTGGTGAATTGAGGAGAATTAATTGCACGGCTTCCACTGCCCCTCCACACAGGGGTGCAGGAATCCTTGTACCCTGGCTTTGTGACCACAGGAGCCTGTGAATCGCGAGAGAACGTTTAAGCACAAGACTCCAACTACAAATAAAAATAGTATCCTTGTGGAAATCTAATGAGAAGATAATTCACAGGCATGTTTATTAGTAGGAAGCCATTGCATATAATGTATGGGTAAGGCAAAACATCAATTAAAATACCACCCAGGTAAATCAGTTTCCCAGGCAATATATGGGGAGTGCTGCCATTTAACCGCTCTGAGGCAGCCAGCAAAAATGCTGGAGCAGCCTGCCAAATAGCTGGATGTTGCTGATGGAAAAAATTAGCCTCAGTACTTTGGCATCTGGAGTCTGTGACTACCATCCAAAAAGAAAAGGGACTGGTGCTGTGGAATTGGGTAATTGCACTCCAGAAGCCTACCACAAGTCTGCTGTGGCTTTGTCATTTAAAAAAAAAAAATTAAAAAAATTAAGTGTTTTTAATTAAAAAATAAGGCTTTGAAAGTACAGAAAGTAAGATGTTAGGGGAAGACATACAATTAACTGGATAAAAGGAATCCCTTCTGTGTGTGTCTGAGTAAAACACAGACGAATGCGTATGTGTGCATGTGCCGGTTTGCATTTCTGAGTGTTTGTTTCTGTGTTACCTCTGTGTCCGTTTCACAAAGAATTATACACTCCATTTACTTGAGATTCCAATGTATATTACTTGGGCAAAAAAAGCAATTTCTGAGTACAGCCCATGTTTTAGCAATTATATTATTTTCTCCCCCCCCCCTCCTGCCCCTTTTCTGGTTTGAGGTTGGGTTTTTTTTATTATTATTTTGGGGGGAGCTGTCAGATGCAGGCAGTCACCCCCTGTTGTGATCCCCAGGAGGGGGGTGCGGCTGAAGCACCAAGAGTGGAGCAGCCCGTAGAGGTAAGTTACCAGCTCTTCATCTGAAGGCATGCCTATTGGTAGGAGGAATTTACAGCAATGATGATCGATTAATGCAAACCTTTTAGTTATCTGAGTGGTCACCGTTTGCTTTACTGCTCGTGCCCAGGGAAAGGGCACTGAAAGCACTCTGCTTAGATTTCTGCATGGCACTTTCTTTAGAAGACTTTTGTTGCAGGTGCTTAGAAGTCCTTCCCTCCAAGAGCAGTGACACATACTTCTCATATGTGAAACTGGAAGGAAAGTCCACTTGGGCATTTTCCCATTAAATTAAAAATTGCTGTATTTCTTGTACAAGGCTGACTGAAGGATGATGTAGGTTTAAAACCTCAGGGGTAGCGCGCATCTAGTTCTCAGAGAGGGAACATGCTCAGTGCCAAGTTACTTGTTTCTAAGAATTCAGGAGTTCATCAGTGATAGAAAACTGTACAACGCGTGGACATAAGATAGTATTTTAGGTGTTATTCCAAATACACGTGGATCTGGTAAAATCTGATCTCTTCTCTCCCCTATCCACTGCAGAGGCAGTCAGAGGAAGCATATTAATTGTCGTAGCCATCGGTGGGACTAATCATATGCTTAAAGTTAGGGGAGCACTTAAGTGCTTTGCTGGATGCTGGCCTAAAGGACCACGTGTGCTGCACCAGCTACCCGTGAGAAGGCTCAGTGAGGGATGCAGTGCAACTGCATTGTAACGCAGACTTTTCTGGGTGCCTTTTTGGCCTTCGGTGCGATTTGTGTGTGTCTGTGACAGTAGCTAGACCTCCCTTTCTATAAACAGAGCAACAAAAGGAGGTGGTTCATACGCCGCGGTGGAATACCCACAGAACAGGACAGGTACTTCTGCCTGCCACAGCCTTTGAACGCTGCAAGCCACTGTGCAGGAAGAGGGGGGGAAAAGATTAACCAGAGGTCACTAATGGGTGAAAATACCTCGTGTGAAGAGGGGTGTTCGGAGGTGGTGTGTTGGAAGACACATGCTTTTCCTGTGGGGTGACAGAAATACTGAAGTCAGTGTTAATTTTTAGAGACAGTTCTTGTATGCTTTATTAAGAGCAGATAAGAATCATTAGTGCTAAATATTTGAAAGTGTTTTTAGCCATTTCTGGAAAGTGATATTTCTTAAAAATCAAATGAAGCAGAAACAGAATGCATTCACTAAGAACAAGGCACGACAAAGGTTATTACAGGAAAAAAACCACATTGACTTAAGCACAACCCTATGCAGCAAAACACTTAAGCAGGTACTTAAGGTAGGGCATATACCTAACTGCTTTCCAGAGTCATGGCCATGATGCAGGACATTTCGTTTGCTCTTTGTAGTGTCCTCAGGTCCAGAGATCTTTTTGCTTTCACAAAGAAATTGCTGTAATTGATCAAAAGGCCTTAGCAGTCCAACTGCTGGGATTATGAATTACATTTCTGTGATAAATGTGAATGCTGTTTTTCTCGTCTCCTGTTCTTTCAAGAGCCCTAAAAGTTTTATTTCAACTTTCAAACTTGCACTGAGGGCTTTGGCTAGGAGTTAGTGCTTCTGGCTTGCTTGAGCGAATTTGGCAAGTAATTTTAAAACAACTTCTTGTATGTAGAGTTGCAGGGTTTGAAATACTGCTCAGTCAGCTCTTATTTCATGAACGGTTTGTTTGATTAGGCGCCCAGGTGAAACACAACCGGGGAACCTGGTGAGCTGTAAGCCCTCCGCGGGTAGGAGGAGGTGAAGTGGATTTGCTTGCTCCTTGGCAGAGCGTTTCGGCCGCTCGGCTGTTGTGTCGAGGGGTATCGCCTCCCTCTGCCCACCTTTCAAGAGCCTTGTTGCTGTATTTTCTGAAAAGTCCTGTTCTGACAACACCTACTAGGCATGCCCTTGGGTATCTACTGGAGCGATCCTCCGAGGAGGTCTCGTTAGTCGGCTGTGGCTTGGCTTAAGCTTGATGAGTTGCCAAGGCTTGGGGCAGCTCACAGCCCTTAGCAATGAGGCGTCCAGGTCCCAGTGCTCCCAGGTAGGTCAGCGGACTGCTGAGCAGGAGCTGTCAGGATTGGTGTTTTGGATTTAACCTTCTAAACTTGGTCTGAGCCCTACTTTAGGTCTCTGAGGACTTTTTGTGCACTTTCACCTCTTAGAGCTTCTCAAAAGCCACTTTGGTCGGGGCAGAGCTCACAGCATCCGTATTGTGATAAAGCTGAGCTGGCAGAAAGGGCCCTGGTGCCATCGGGCTGTGCAGGGTCTCGGGCATTTCTCGCTGGTCTTGGTGGGCCCGTGTTGAAGACGCAAACCCTCAGGCTTCAGGTAGGTTTTAGGACATGCAGAAGTGTGGGTGCAGGCAGCGTCCCCCATGCCCCCCCGCTGCTGCGGCTGCTGTGGGGAGCCTGTCTCACCAGGTCTACGAGGATGAGGAGTCCCAAAACCACTGACAGAAATCCCAACAATAATTTACCTTTAGCAAGGTATTAATAGAAAGTATAAGTATGAGCTGTAGAGAGGAAGAAAAGCAAAGCAAACAAAAAACCCCCAGAGCATTTGTTTCCAAACTCTTAGCAAAGCGAGACATGCTGTATCCTGAGGACAGAACAAGAAACCTGACTGAGTTTATATAAAGCCGCACGTGGAAACCTCCACGGTAACAAAATGAGCAATAAAAATCAAATATAAATGAGAATCCAAAATATTCATCTTTAAAATCACTAAGCAGTAAATTACACATCACAGACCTCTTCAGTCTTCTGGCAAAAGCTGCACAAATGGAAACTCCTGAACACAAATAAAAAACAATGTGTTTGTTTAACTCTCCAGCTAGAGCAACTCTCTGTACAAGCTGTGTTTTCTAAATAAGGGTTTTTTTTGTCACCTGGGCTGAAGAAAGCCTTTTTCCAGCACGACCTACACAGCCTTTAATCAATCCTGATGGTAAAATTAAAATGGCAGATTTCTTCCTCCCTTGCCCAAAAGCGAAGAGACGGGCACGTTTCCTAGGACAAATTGAAAGGATTTGTCAGACGTTCATTACTGAAACCCACAATCTTAAAATAAATCCAAAGGAAGCGGGTGGGTTTAGTGTTCGCTCTCTGTAAGGAGCTTTTACTTGTTTTCACCCAGGACTGGATCACGTCATGGGAGACTGCTCAGGGACGCAGGGAGCGAGCTCCTGCTGTCGGCTCCGACGGCCCGGGCTGGAGAAAGGGGTCCCTGCTGCTGCCCCGGGAGGAGGAGGACGAAGGCCCGGTGGCGGGTGGAGGCTACCCTCGGTCCTTCGGCCGTCAGCCGGAGCTGTGCCAGTTTGTGTCCAGTCCTTCAGGCTGTCCAATCTTTAAAACCGCGCTCTGAAGAATGACCTCTGTTACAGGTGAGGGACATGTCAAACAAGCCAACACACGGTTCTCTGTTTTTCCTGCATCACAAAGCAACAGCAAGTGAATGCAGCTGTCGGAGCAGTTTCTGCTCGACACGGGAGGCTGCGGAGTCAGGCTCTTAAGAAGCAGGGCTCTTCTTGCGCAGAGATGTATGTGATACGGGTCGTTCCAACCACCTTTATCCCTGTCGTGACGTGACGGGCCCGTGGTCCTGCGCTCCACAGATTGCTCTGGTTTTCTCAATGCTTTATGTGTTGGTGATGGCAGCGTCTCCACCGCCTGAACTAGGCACGGACAAAAGACCAGTGTCTTTCTGAACAACTAGTCATAGGATAGCAGAAAGACCTTCACATAACTCATTAGTAATTGTATTGATTGGAAATAAAGCAGTATGCCATCTGATATTTTGTGAAGTAACGCACAGACACTCAATATGGGGAGCAGCAGAATGAGGTTGCAAGCCCTTAAAAGCTGTTCTAGCAGTTCTTTTTCCCAAACTGTTCTAAGGTGACTAGCACAAAAGCCTGTATTGGTGATTATTTGGATCTTCCCCCTTTGGTGAGCTGTAGTGAAGCCATGTGAAATGCCCATTTTTGGTAGCATTTAATTGTGGATGTCTGCACAAGACATTTTAAAGCTTCAGTGATAGATTATGAACCCTTTCTTTTAAACATGCCATTACAATTTCCCATTATATTGTTGCAGTGGACTAAACATAGCAGCAAACCAAATCCTAAATCCATAAAAGCAGTAAATTAAATGTGGCTCCAGTGGTTTTGGAGCTTGACCAACAAGTTATCTTTATTAATGCATTCAGGGAAAAGGTCTCATTTTATTACATTATTTTCTTAATGATAAAGGCAGTAATGGAATCTCAGCAGAACACACCAAAGGAATCTTAGTTTGCTGGCAGTTGGGTCAAATTTTTGTCTGTGTGTGCTTGGTACAGGGTTAAGACTTGGCAGTGTCTGACTCACTAACTTCTGTCTTGAAAAGCACAGTCTTTTGCTGCTTCTCTCTGCTTGCTAGTTGACATTTTCTTGGCTTTAAATGAAATTTTGACACATAAATCCCACATGTCAAATGATATTGTAAAACAAGCATCCAAGTGTCAGCACATAGCCCAATAGTCTAGGGAGCAGAGAATAGAATAAGGAACACCTTTATGCAGTCTTTCATCTACATCCAGCCATCTGCAAGGAATTTGAAACCAGTTTCAAATGGAGCTAGGTTGTTTGGCCTGTTAATGCACACAAAGCCAAAGCAGAAGTTTGGAGTCTTCGTCGCTTTTATTGACTTGCTAATAAGTAGATAAAGCCTTTATTTTCCAAAACTGTTCTTTTCTCAGATAGCCCATTCCAAAGAAAGCCTAATTGAAATTATAGAAGTCTCTTGCAGAGTGCCACGAATTCCATTTTTAAATAGCCTGCTGACATTGAAAGACTTCAGGAGGAGCCTTTCACTTGCAAAGCGGGGCTGGTGGGTTCCCCACTGGTGAGCTGTTTTGTTGGACTTGGGGAGACACTAATGGTACCAGGTTCCTACAAAACACCACCAACAAAGAAGTGTGGATTTACATAATGATGGGCTGGCCCCAAGATTCACCACTCAAATACTACAGCCAGCCTCATGTAGCTGCCAGCTGCAATAGGTACTTTGCCATACATACTTCTTTTCTGTGTCATTCCCTTGGAAAAACAAAACTGTACTCCTTTTCTGTGTCGTACCATTGGAAAAACAGAACTGCAGGTAAGCCATGATTTAACAGGCGTTTCAAGGGCCTTCAGCTGTGGCAAACTGGTATTCAGTAGAAATAAACTGCACATTCAAATAATATTTTAGATATGAAGCCGGTTCTGAATTTCCGATAACACGGAAACATGGACCTTGGAAAAAAAACGAACGGGATTTACCCGTGTTCCCAAGACAAAAGGTCCTGTGAACCTCAGTGTATAGGCACTGTCAGTGAGACCGGAGAAATGTGAAAACGAGCGCATGCAGAATCCCAGCTGAGACTTGTGAACATACCCAGAACATAATCAGTGTGAACCAGATGCAGATGTGAAGAGCCAGGAGATTGGGAGTACTACTTTGACAGCTATGAATAGTTGCATTGAATTAATCTATCAAATATGAAATATATATATATATAAAAGGATGTACATATATATATCTAAATATGTAATTCCTAGGAGAAAATCAATCTGATTTTAGGAAAGGGCCTATTAGGTCTGACTGAAAGGAGGACACTGAAGAGGCTTAACCTTGAATTACTTTTAAAGGTGAATAAAAAACCCAACATTTGATTCCCATGTGATTTTACTGGACTTCACGTGATGTGACTGGTTTTACTTCGCCTGCAGTGGCTTTTGACCAGGAGGGGCCCCTGCAGTGCCCC
>NW_009631914.1:89278-94940 GCF_000690535.1 Cariama cristata
TCCCTCAGCAGTGCCCAGGGGCCGCTCCCGCTCACAGCCTCCGTCAAAGCCTGGGGAGATCCAGCTTTGGATCCAGTGAAAGACGATTGCGTGCAGCCAGGTGCGTCCAGTCTGAGGACAATAATTTTGTACAACCCAGGGTTGGTGTAGGGAGAGCTGAGCTTGGCTTCCTTTGCTGGTTGTTGCTAACCGTGTGTTTAGTTGTGTAACTGGGCTCTGGGATTTTAACGTTTTTGCCGAGCACACTGACTTGCCCCTGGGCTGTAAAAAACCCAGTAACCCAATGGGCTTTACTGAAAACCACGTGTCTGTCTGACAGAGAGCGTCCAGAGCAAATGACCCACACCCACATCATTAAGCGCATCCAGACCGTTAGTTAAGTTCTTAGCTAGATAAACAGATAGTCTTTACAGTTGTGATTAAACCTGAAAAGAAACCAGTGGAGGCCGGTGGGGCTCTGTCTGGACGGGAATTGGGTAGTGGTTTTGGTGTTTTTCAACCTGGCAGGGCCTTTCAGCTGCGTTCGGTGTTTCCGTGCTCGGGAAGGTGCCAGGACCGAACAGCACAACTCAGCTGGGGATGCGGCGGTAGCTAAGCCCTCCCCATGTAAGTTACACAGTTGGTTGGACTTCAGCAAGTGCCTGAGATGCCTTCAATTTGTGCTGATTGTTTTTAAGAGAAAAAAAAAAGGCACTCACAGCCAATGTATACAGTGGAGCAAAACAAAAGATGCTGCTTTTGACAAGCAAACACTAATGGTACGAGAGTGGAGCTGAAAGAAACTCTTTTGTGAGCTACTCAAGGCTTTTAGAGATCTCAGTCCTATTCGGTCTGATTCTTGGCTCTGTTTATTGTGCTGTCTTTTGACTCCTTTCAGCACGTGCACGAGCAAGTGAGGAGTCAGATGTAGCAATCGGAGGTGGTTTCATCCTGGCGCCGTGGTCCTTAGCCTGGTGCTGGTGGTGGCCAGGCGCTCCACAGCTGCACCTCCCTCCCGTGTCCTCCGGCTCCCTAGCAGAGGGTGGCACCGGCACGGGCCCCTGCCTGGCAGCTCCGAGGGGAATGCCATCCCGGGGTGTTGTACGGCTTGCCAGCTCATCCCAGGAATGTGGGGCAATGGCAGTGGGCACCGTCCGCTCACCGCAGGAGCGTTTCTGTCTGCTCTCGGCTCCTCAGGGCCGCCAGGTGATTCTGGGGAAGTGGACACAGCCTCAGCGGGTAACGATCCTGTTGCATTGAGACATGCAGCTCTCGCTCCTCAGCACCTGCAAGACCTGTTGAAGGCAGCTACCAGGCACGGTGGGGTGAGCGCGCGGGAGTGCTGGATGCACTGACCAAAGCCAGCTCCCTGCCCTCTGTTTCAGAGAACATCACTTTTCCAAGTGCCTCCATGAGACGAGACCGCAGAGAACGTGGGATGAACCCCTAAGAAAACCCTCTTCTCTAGATCTCAGGCTCTTTTTCATCAAACTGTTTGCTGCAGTGACAGCGAGAGTCATTATGGGAGCGGTTAAAGCAAGAAGTGCGTGCCTGTTGGAAGATGCATACTGGTGAACATGGACCAACAAGGGCAATGAGGAGATCGCAGTCTCCACCATGCCCAGGAACTGTTTCGGAGAACAGGTAGGGACTGCTACAACAATATGTTTCCTGGCACTGCTTAATTTACTACTGTAGATGTAGGCTATGGGAGCCTTGTTCGTTATCCCTGTGGAAATTTGACCATTATTGTTGGATTAGATTCTAAGCATCACTTTTATCAGGTGCTTGGCTTTCTCAGGATTTGTCCTGCTGTCTTGTTTCAGAAACATTAAAATATACTTGACTGACTGAAAAATAATAGTGGCTTTGCTTTCCCCATGCCTAGTACAACCAATGTCTTGCCTTGCTAATATGCAGTACAGTACGCTACACGGCATCCCTCTTTGCTCAGCTGTGCAGCATAGAAATACAATATAACAGACGTCTCTGTGAGATGTATTTCATGTGTAGAAGTATTTAATGAGTTACTTTCCTTAGGATCTAGTGACTGTTAGCATCAAATAATTGGCCAGAAGCATTCTTGGTGTAACTCCCTTAAAATCCATGCGGCTCCTGTTAGGGCATATTTTTATTCACACATATTTATTTCACATTCCTGCAATGTTTTATTTTAGTGAATTATGAATTTAAGACTCACAATTTTACCATACTCGAAGCTGAGTTCACTGACGGACACTGCTGTTACAAAATCATGCAGAAAAATTACAAGACCAAGTGTGAGATCTGGAATTTAAGACATGTAGAGCTCAACTCATTTTTGAGGATGACATAATCACACCAAAAATGAATGTGATCCATTTCATGTACTGATCTCATTCAACAGCTAGCAAATTTGTAAGTGTGCTTTCAGAGATAAGTTCCCCACTTTTCCAGTGAGCGAGTAGGGATTTCTTCCAATACACTCAGTTTCTCCAGTTCACAAGGCTACACCAGAAACTGGGTTCATTTCATACCTGTGTGCAGCCAGCAAAGCATACCAACACACTTAAACAGTTTATTGATCTTGGCCGTTAGCAATGGCATCACAAAACCAGTGATGCAAATTACATTTTGTGGAGTTTCCAAATTCTGCTCTTCCACGTTTTTGGAGCAATATGTCTAGGAGAAAGGGGAAAGAGCTAGCAGAAAGGTATGTTTCTGCAACAACTGTGGTTGTGTTAGGCCAACACAATCGACGGTTTTGTGGAGTTTAACTAGCTTCCCTCATTTTGTAATTAAAAATTTCATCAACATAGCACAGAGAATGTGGCATTTGTGGCCTCTTGAGATATTGGTTTGTTTTCCTTGCAGTGTTGATGCAGTCCAGATAAATAGGAGACTAATGCTATCTCTATAAGCTTCTGTAACAAATTTTACACTTGGTGCTTTTCTCCGCTTGGGTCGGCTGTGTAACCTATATATTGGCAGGATACAGGTAATTGTAAGATAGAGTGATTTTTTTTTTACAAAACTTGATCTTCTTTCATAGTCCTGAAATGTATAACAAGCAGCCTGGTATGCTTTCAAGAAATTATTCATCACCAGAGACTTTCCTTATTCAGAAAAAAAATGTCCCTAAGTTGTGTTCAGTCATAACAAAGAAGCTTTCTCATGCTGCTATCTTGATGATCGCCAAGTTCATCCACAATTTGCTTGTATGTGTCTATACATAGATGTACATAATAGACTTTGGAGAAACTTCTTACCATTTCTTTTTCTTACGTGTATCAGTAGCATTGTGTAATGAATTATCTGAAGTGTATGAGCAGATCAGCTGCATGCAACATACTCATCTACCTCACCAGCTGGGTTAATCTACCTCTGCAGCATTCAGGGCAGTTTTAAATAGACTACATTTAGAAAAAAATGTGGTTACAGCAATGTTTCTTTTCTCCACAAGTTTTTCACTCGCCAGCAAATGTACTTTAAAATGCAGATTAAAATTTAACCCTCCACCAGAGACACATTTGAGACATTTGAGGGATACATGGGGTTCTGCATGCAGGGTGAAAGCCAGAGCTGAAGTACACATTTTTTTTCCAGACTTACACCCAAACAAGTGAGAGTGTAAGCTGGTGTGAGTTACACACTGGGATCTAGAAGGCAAGTTAGGAAGACCTGATTTAAAAGAAGCTTGAATATTTGGCTCTTTGCGTTGCTTCACTGTAGGATTTTTTCCTAACTTGCTGGTCTGTGCCTTTCATAATTTTTTTTCTGTTATCCCTTTGCATGAGTGCAAAATGCAAAATGCTGGATTTGTATGTCTTCTGAGGGAATGCTTTTAGTGATCTGCCGCATCTGTATAAAACACGTACGCTATTCTCAGGAGCTGCCTGAAATAATAAAGGAACTTTCTTTAATATCCCTGAAGGCACTGTGCTGAAAAGATATTTTTACTGTTAACACCATGACTAAATAAACAAATAAAATATGAAAAGATAATAGCTGAATTGAAAACATTTGCATATTAAAATGATTTCTATTAAGTGCACTGTTGCTAGTGACAGAGATTTGGAAACACTTGAAACTTAGCCTTGTATTCAGTCTGCTATCTTTCCTTAAAAATTTCCTTGCTTTCCCCTTCCTCCCACATCTAGTTGTTGACCATGGGAATTCTCAGTTTTACACAGACAAAGAGTCCTTATTGTCTGCTCTAACGTGGCAAATTTTCTGTCTGCCTCTTGGACTCTAAAATGACCCCAGAGTTTTTCTAACCAGATTTAGCTTATAAGGTTGAGAATGTGTACAGCAATAACACATAATAATACAACTGGGCCCTAAAATGTTAGGAGACACTGAGCATGCTTAGACATTGGCCTGATCTTCATTAATGTTATTCATGACACTGTGGTAGGGAGGACTAAACTTCAGCTCCAGAGTGGGAGAAAAAAATGTTTAAGAGGCTACAGTAGAATTTGGGTATAATTTCTGCTTAAATTTAAACCTGTAATTCTGGACATCCACTTTCATCTGTGCGGTAACTTCATCCATAGCTTCTCTGCTATTCTCTAGACACCCAAGTTGTGCCTCTGAGAGGACAGATGTGTTTCCTCTTGGGAAGGCTGTGCCAGGGATGCTCCTGGGAGGCTGAGACTTACACAGCTGGAAAAGGAATTCAAGATCCACCCCTGTGCACTCCTGGAACAAGGTCAGTTACACGTCCCTCATGCTTGAGAAAAGCCGTACTTGGTCCTGGCCATAGAGACCACACACACAACTGCTGTGCTGTGCTATCTGTCCTGTTGGAAGGTCTCCAGAATGTCCAATCTGAACCTTTTTCATGGGAAGCTGAGCCCTCCACACCTTGTACTGTTCCTGGGGACACGGAGAACGATGTGTTGCTTCTCCTTGCAGCATGATGGGAGAGTTACTTTCCCCTTTCTTGGTCTTTGCATCTCAAGGGTGTCCTAAGCAGCCTCAGTTTGTTTGACCTTTCCTCAGAGGTCACATTTTTTAGATCCTTCGTGCTAGTCTCTGCTCTGCACTCTCTCTAGTGTTTGTGTATTTTATCTGGTGACTATTAAATATAAAATGTGACCATGCAAAAAGTTGGTTTTGGCGCCTGTGGATGCTCCAAGTTGCAGAGAGCTCCACGCGAGCCAGGATTTCTCCACAGCTGCCTGGGCCCTTCTGTCCTCTGTGGGATGCCTGTGGTGAGAAATCCGTACGTGAACTGAGCCTGCAGCAGCTAACGTGGGGAAAGGGAACATATGCAAGTGTCTTCTGTCAGTTAAAACAACAGGCAGCGAAAGGATGCTTTACAGGGAGAATACTTACGGTAATGTGCTGAGAAAAAATAAACATATTTAATTCTCCTGGCAGCCAGTCAACCTTGCAAAAATCTATTCCCTGCTGCTCAGGGAAGGCCTCAGGCAAGGTCAGTGGTACCCAGAACACAAAAAATGTTGAGTTTGGGAAATCGCGCTGTAACAAGCAGCTGTTTATGTGGAGATGCTCTCCTCCCCTCTCCTCTCCCTCTCCTCTCCCTCTCCTCTCCCTCTCTCTCCTCTCCTCCTGAAGAGCACTTTCTCACTGCAGCTCACAGGGATGTGCTTCAGTCCCTTCGCTATTTCAGCCAGGTAACCTGGTGCAGGGGTTCTACACAGATGCTTCAAGAATCGTTTGTCCTCAGAACAAGACC
>NW_009631914.1:95022-105008 GCF_000690535.1 Cariama cristata
CAAGGCCAAACCCCCGGGCTCCTGCCGCTCTTCGGCGGAGGAGGGAGCCCAGAGGCCTTCTCCTTCCTGCGTCCCCCGGGGGAGGCCGCCACGTCCCACACCCCACAGGGAAGCGAGGGCGAGGATCCCTGGCCGTGGTGTCCCCGGGGGCAATAAGGGGTGGTGCCCAGGGCTGTGTGGGAGCAACCAAACCGTGGGGTGCCGGGATGCCGGTGGTCGGCAGAGGGGATGGCGGCAGATGGTGCTCCAGACCACGCCGCCTCCCTCTTAGGTTTGCGAAGGTTGTTACTGGAGGTTATTGTCTTGTTTTGAGGAGCACCTTGCTTCCTCTGCCCTCTGGTTTGTGGCGTGGAGCTCTTTACACCACATCATTTAGAGGATGGAGTCAATTGGTGAGGACAGGCTGAATTTTGGGTACCAGCTATCAAATATGTGTGGTCAATGGTTAAGGACCGGTCTGTAGGATAGAAGCAGACCTGTAAGGACTGTGCAAATGTGACGGACAAAACAACGGTCTGAGGAAAACACAAAGTTCTTGTGGCAATACTGAGGATAGACAAGGAATGAAATTCGTTCTTAAAAAATAGACATGCTCTGATTTATTTTCCTAACTCAAAGCAGAGCTCAGGAAGTCCCGTGTATTTTTTCTTCCACCTTTATGCTGTAACAGCTGATAGAAGCTGAGATTAAAAATGTTCCCCACAAGCTAGGGAGTTGTACAATAATGAAACATATGCCGTAAGTTAACAAAGTCATCTTACTTCCCTTGTTTTGTGTCCAACATAACTCGATGCTAGCCTTGTGGCAAGAGTGCAGTAACTCTTTGGGCAAATCCTCCTATGCATTGATCCACTGGTCTCAAGTGGCTGCTTTAAAGTCAAAGTACTCGATTTTTAGAGGCTGTAAGTACAGGAAACAAAAAGAAACTGCAAGCTTAACTCCATTTCTCACTAAAAAAAAAATGAGCAATCCTATTTTTTTTAATCAGGATAAAATATATCAGTAATTGCCTACTCATTTTTTTTCGAAAAAGCATTGAAAACTGAAGGCACATCCAGTATGTCTACATAGTTATCCAGTATGGTTGATGAGGCTTTTTAGCAGGCAAAGGTAACAGACGCTGCCCAGAAACAATTTCTACCTCTCTTCTTTCTCTCTGCGGCTGCTTGTACTTTGCTCTGCTCTATACCTTTTACTCTATCTGGGCCCCGTTAATAGTGTTTAATCCGTTCACTTAAAACCAATGAGTGAAATGAGGAAAAACCGTTTTTACTCAGACTATTTGAACCCTTGGCTTTTAAGATGCAGGGCCAGCTCCACACTTTACATCCCTGCCATACCACACACAGAGAGGATTTAAGATCAGATACTGGTCCCATGGTAGCCCAAAGTGAAAATGGAGCTGCACACCTTGCGATGCTCTGTGACCCTGTGCCCCATCTGTAGGGGTGGGATCGGATCAAGCTGCCGGATCTTGTTCCCCAGACCACTGTAGGGTCAGGGCTTTTGGAGACAGGTTTTTACCTTGGCTTGCAATAAGGTTATACACAGCGGTAAGTCTGGAGGCTTCCAGGGATGGAGCGAGTTGAGGTTTCCTCCCTTGCCATTACACGTGAAATGGGCGCTGTGGGTGGCAGAGGGGCTCCGTGGGCTCCGTCTTTCAGCAAGAGAGCACTAGTTTGTCATCCTCAGCCTCTCTCTTTCCTGCTGTTTAATCCATCTCCTGCACAACCAGGGCTGGGACCAAAATGAAAAGAGATTCCTATGTTTTGCCTTCCTCTCTCTAGCTGTCTATCTGACTGCTCTTGCTTATTTGTAAAGAGATCAATGTGGGTGATACCTAGAAATTGCTTACACTGCTTAATCTCTACAGTGTGTTTTAAATGGTGCTGCCCTACTGCTGTAGCTCTGCAATACTTACTTAACATTTCCCCCCTTACCTCTCACACACTTCATTTACAAACGCTGTGATTTTGATTCATACCAAATAGACTCTTAAGGCAGGCAATAAAATCTTGTGGGGTACCCCTTTAGATGGAGGGGCAGTAATTTAGTGTAATACAAAGACACATCAGTATTTGCAACCTGAACCTATACGACTTCTGTCAGTAAACTTGTGCAAAGAGCTGCTCAGCCAAGGAAATGATCGGACGTCACAGTCCGTCTGCACGTGTTCTGGGCTGCGTGAAACATCACCTACTATGGCAAAGATGTTTTTTTTGCTCTTCTGATAATTTCTACTTTTATTCTTTACATCAGATAACGTTTCTAAAAGTAATGTTGTTTCAAAACAAACGCATCAAAAGTTTTCATTCTGAAATTGCCAGAAGAAAGTGATCTGAATGTACGTAATTCCCTTCCTCCTATCTTCTCTTCTTTAGACTCAAATGACCCAGGAAATCAAGCCGAAATTGCTGATGGTTCTGTGACCTAACAAAATTTGGCTGCACTGAAACAATTTCTCAGCTAGATCCATGCAGCTTTGTGTTCAGAATCAATGCATTTTCCAAAACTGCTCCTGCAATTTTTATTATTATTTATTACTTGCATTAGCACCTGTGGGTTTAGGGGTCCTTGTCTGGCTAGGTAATAAAAACAGTCTTTGTCTCTGAAACGTCATCATTTTCAACGTCTCTGAGGGATTTTGATGCATGAAATAATTTAGTTCTGCTGCTCTGTTTGAATTAACTAGTTAGTTAATTCTTTGAGTGATGTGCATAAAATGTTGGATACTGTGAAAGAGACAGCAGGCGTGACTCCTGACGAACCACCCCATAATATTTACCAGATTTAGATCTCCTCGTTTTCATTCTATCTTCAGCCTAGAGTAGTCACATGAAAGACCAGATGAATGAGCTATAAGAAATTCACACCACGCGTGATTACTATAAGTAATAAATCTCCTGCAGTAAAGGAATTTGTATAGAAATAATAAAAGTATCAGATGCTAAGAAGAAGTAAAACCAGCTGTGTAATATAAAAGAAAATCTTTATCCTCATCTCTCTGGTGAAAACTAATTCAAACAAAATCCATTACATAAATCATACACTTTGAAATTATTTACATAAAAACAGATGGAGAGAGCTCCTACTGCGATAACGATGTTTTAGCAAAGTATGTCTTCCACAGGATAACCGTCTTTCTGCAAACAGCAGGGTTTATTCTGCTGTCACCAGGGGTGTAAATCTCTGAGAGCTGCCCCGACTTCCCTGAGGGCTCAGGTACGAGGCAGGGCAGAGCCTGTTCTCCTTGCCGGAGCATCCTGCGTGTTTTGGGGTTGCGGCCCGCAGAAATGTTAGGGTCTGCAGGAAGGCAGTTTTTGCACGCTCTCCGCTTTCTGGGGCCGGCGCAGCACGTGCCGGCAGCCCCACGGCCCGCGGCGTGGCCCGAAGGAGCATGTGCTCTGCTGAGCGTTACCCAGCTTTGCTATTAATTAGCCCAATGTGCTTTTGTGTGTTTGCCCATTTATTAATTTATTTCCCAGCATGCTGATAAGGTGTCAGCCCAAAGGCTTTTTTGTGAGCAGACAGGTGGGCCCACCTCCCTCTTGGATGCTGTTTTCTGTCCCAGAGAGCATCACAGCTTTTCGGCTGGGCTTTCACCAGTGAGCGTGGGATGTGCCCCTGCCGCCGGGCACTCGGCTTTGCTCCCACCAGCCCGGGGGCCACAGCCCACGGCGGCTGGGGAAACCACGTCTTCCCTCTTTAAAGCTCTTCTGCTCCTCCCGATTATTCTTCTTTTTAAAAATAAAAAATGAAATCACTGTGATTTCTACCATGCTTCTCCCACCAAACGGAGGGTCCCCTGCAGCAGCTAATGCCATGGCTCCTGTGCTGCTGCTTCAGCTGCTTCTTCAAAAACTGCTGCATGTTAGAAACGTATTATTCCTGTCAAAATAACAGCCTTCATTTCTTCCACATGATGGAAATATATGCTGTCCCTTTAAAAATGTATCACGAAAATGAATGTTCATAAAATATGAGTCAAGTTTCTGTATACCTTAATCAAATTCGAGAGGGCCTCTGGGGGACGGCCCTTACACTGCAGCTGTGCAATGTGAGGTTTGTTCCAGTACTGATTGAAAATATTTTTGTGCTTCCTTCATTTTCGCCAGTGAAAACCCCAAGGCACTTTCTGCAGGCTGAAGGCGCCGTTATTCAGGGTGACAGTGATGGGTCACAGAGACGGTGCAGAGAACTAACTAGCGGATTGGAAACTAGCAGAATCCCCGAACCGACTGTCAGTCTTGAAATCCTCAGAATAAAATGTGTCTGTCTTTCTCATTCCCTACTTTCAGTCCACAGGGGGACAGACAAGACCAGGTTTGCATGAGCTACAGAGGTTGCCTGTAAAAGCAATAACATGATTGGGTGTCCGAGTTTTTAACACGCTTTCTTTTAAATGAACAGTAGGGTTTCTGGACTTGCTCGAGGTGTTTTTTTCCCCTTCTTCCATTGCTTTCCTCAGCAGTAACCAGGGGATGGTCTCAGCTCCAGAGCGACTCACACCATCGCGTACCGAGCATGGCCTCTGTGCCTTCCCCGTCGCTTTCAGATGCGGCGGATCTGGCGTTTTGAAGCCTTGGCACCCGAACCGCAGCAATCCATCACTCCCGAAATGACAAATGGTGGTGGCTCTTTGAAGAATGACAGAAATCAGAGATCTGCCAGTGGAAGGTAGTTCTTCATTCACAGCATATTTTCCAGAGTTTTCTCCAATCCAGTTTTAAATGATTCAAGTAATTAGGCTTCCCTCTATCATTTCCCTGGGATGGATATGCCACAGACTAGTAGACCTCACCATTAGGACATTTTTCCTAATATTCTGCCTAAAATTTCCTTAACTGTCTTGCTGTCTCAGGAAAACATTTTGGTTGTATGTCACTGTCAAGTGAAAGTCAGCATTTTTAGCATCTGGAACAGCCACCTCCCTAGTACTTGAGCTGATGTTCGTTTTGCTATTCAGATTTGTCAGGCTGTTTCACCATTCCTCTCCAGGCACGACTTTATTTTTATGAGCTACCAAACCCATCCATTTATTATTACTGGCAACAAGTAAGTTCCATCCATTCTTGAGGACCTAAGAAATGATCCAGCTCTAGACATCACCTGAGCAAAGGCACTTAATAAATGAGTGGAAAACCACAGTTAGAATCCCCACGCTTCTCTTCAGCCTGGCAGTTATTCTCAAAATGAAAAATTTTATGAAAAATGAACTGCACAACAATGTCAAATTCTTCCTATTACACTTCACGGTTGGTGCTGATATCCCTTTTTCTTGGTGAAATTTCCAGCCACGGCTACTTTAAGCTTTGACCCAGAAAACCTCAGCCTGCAAGTCCGTGTTTGCTCACTGCCTTCCTTGCTGGTGCATCCTTCCTAGACTTGTGCATTCAGATCTGTGAATTTTGGACACAGAATCTTTTCAGGCATGGTGGAGACTGGCTGAAAATGCAGCCTATAGTCTCTGTATTAACTGATGTGCACCTTTCAAATACATCTCATGTACAGAGTGAATACTGAATCAAAAGAAATAGCAGAGGAAACTATTTCATTGTCTGTTTTTTTTAAAGTAAAGAGTGGAAGTTGTCTTTTCAATAGTTTAATTTTATACTCACTAAGGATGGTGAATCTCACCCTTTCAAAGCATAATTTTGGTTGAAATGAGGAAAGAAATGGGAATGTTGATCTCTGATTTTTGACAGAAAAGTGTACAGAGCCCACTTGGGAGATTTGTATTTGTTGATAGACTATGAACGAAGCTTACAAAGATGCTGAAAGCATGTGAACCATGTATATTCTTCACAGAAAAGTAATTATATCCAGATGCAGAATAAAAATGGCTACCACAAAATGTTGCTGCACAGACCCTTTCCACCTCTAACTATTGAATAGTGAGCATTAAGTCCAATTTTTCCAAGTTTTGAAATGTCTGCCTTGAAAATACTCCAGGTGTCCTTTCACAAGGTACTGTCTGGAAGAACATGAAGAAAAAGGAGAGAGGGGAAAAAAGGTGCATACTTGTGACTGAAGTTTGGATTCCCCCTGAAGTTCTTCCCTTGGAGTTTTGTTGGCAGCAAGGGATGCCACGACTGGAGATGGTTTCTAAGACTCGAAACCAAAGGTTTAAAGAGGTGCTGAAGAGGAGCGAGCCCTGGGCCTTCTGTAGGCATTGCTGAAGGGTTTAACATGGTTTGCATGGGATGATGTGTGTTCATCAGTGTGAAAGAGCCTCCAAATGCTTTTTAATTTCCTATGCACCCACAGTACAAAACTGCACAGCCATTTGCAGATGGGCCAGGGAAGCTTTGGCCCAAGTCTTGCAGTCCTCACTCTAGCAAAATTTCCACTCACTCAGAAGGCATCTTGCTTAATGGCATTTACTGCTCAGGGTCAGACCCAGAGAGGAGCCGGACCTTCCCACCTTGCAAAGGCGGAGAAAGCTGCTCTGATGCAGAGCGCTGGCTCAGCTCCCTCACCACCTCAGCACCCCGTGAGACACAGCTGGGTTTTTAAAAACTAAGTATGGTTGTCTGGAGATAGTATTTTACAATTTTCTTTGTATACCATCATAGCTTTCAGTGTTGTTTATTTTTTAAATGCCCTCCTCTATCAGCCTGATCGGTGATCGGTGTCAGTAGGACTTGGTTCTGAGGTTTTAGCTGAGGGTTTTTTTGAGACATTATTACCTTTGTGGACCTAGAATAAGAGATGCATGTTAAAAGAAGTTGCAATTCAAGTGCTTATTAGAGCCAGGGTGTTGGGTGGGAAGGAGGGTTGGTTGTTTCTGTGTTAGCAGACCTGTTCGCTCAGGAAGGGTGAACAGGGTCAGGACAAGGTTTGTGTGTGCTCCTTCCCACCAAGGTCATGTCTCTGGGAGTTGTGAGAAGCAACTGGGGCTTCTGGAGGACAGAAAGGTTGGGTTTCTCTCTGCTGGGTGGATGTCCAAGAAGGATTGCAGCGATGAACTGCGACCTGCTCTTGAGGGGGCAGCCGTAGCACTCTTGGATAGATACTGCTGGCGTCTGTAAGCAGGTTAACCATCACTGCTATGTGTTTGAACAGGGTAATGATTGCTTGTAGACCTTCTGATTGCTATTGTGGGTGGCAAAAATAAAGCCTTGGTATGCTTATATGCTGCCAGTCAGATTTACATATGTGCCTGAAGACCTAATGGGCTGAGCTGATCTCTCCCAGCAAGGCTGGAATTAATAAAAGGGCATCACTGCATTCAGTGGAGGTAAGCCCATGCCAAACCAAACCAATGTAAATACGTATGAAATCAGGTTTCAAGTACCTTTTATAAACAATAGAAATGTTTCAAACCCACCCTGATTCTGTAAACCCCATGCAGGTAAAACTCTGGGATCAGGCTCTCTTTACTCATAACACCGTTACTGACAATTTGGTATGTCTGAGACCCAATTGGGTATGTCTGGCTTTGCATGACATAGCCGAATTAATAGATACAAAAATAATAATGGGTTATTTTTGATCCCACCCAGCAGTAAGTTCATTTAGCTGGTAAAGACAATTGATGCCTTTTAACTTGAGCATCTGCTGTCAACACATATCTGAGCCTTAGCATAAAAAAAAAGCTTTGCTGATACTTCAGACGGGTTTCATTTCACATTGCAAAGTTGCCAAGGCCAAGGGGAGAGGGGAGTGGCTGTGGGCCTTAGCATCTTTACACACTTGGAGCAGCGTTTGAGGAAAGCAAACAGTGAGGGGCATAAGCTGGGGAGTGGGCTACAGCTGTCTGCTGGAGCTCACCAAGTGTGTGTGTGTGTGCGCGCGCACATCATCTGTGAGCTATTAAGCTCTCATTGCTTTTGCCATCTAATATCCTTGTTCAGGAATGTACATACTTCAAAATAAATTAGACGGGGATATGGTATCTTGTATCTGTCTTAACTCATCTGTCTCTGCAGAAGGAAATTCCCCGCTCCTGGGGTCCAGATCCTCTTGGTTGCCCAGAAGTGGCAATGAGGATGTTTGAAGCCGCTGTCAGCTGCATTCAGAGGGAGAGAACACGCGGCGAGCTCTCGCGTGCAAATTGGTGTGTGGGTCATGAAGTGGTGTGTGAGGGTCATGCAATGACTCAGGTGGACCCTGTGTAGGGTTTTCAAGACCTAAACCGATCTGGCCTATTTGCTTAGAAGTTGCCACTGAATTTCAGATATTTATTTATTATTCTGGTCGTGTAAAACAAAAACCAAACCAAACCAAGACAAGTCAGTGAAGACTGCCTTGCTGAGAGCAGTGGTGGGGGACGACACCTCGAGCGCTCCCATAACCCTCTCCCAGTTAACACTAACAAGGGATTTCTCAGATGTCTATTGGGCTCAAATTATGTTGCTCAGACTAAACATATTAAATGAATTACAGCAAATTAGTCCCTGTTCCCTGGTGACCTGAGCCCTGTTAAAAGGCAGCTATGGTAGCTGTTAGAGCCTTACCTTTAGCTACTGCTTTGTGGATTCAGTGTTGCTTGCATGTAAAGAACCTGATCAGAGGTGAATTGCTCTTGACGAACAGGTCCATATCACTGGATCAAAGGGACGGGTATCACACTGCACCACGGACCCACAAATGTGTCTCCATGGCCCCAGGTGAGCTTTTCTGGAGGGGCACTGTGAGCAGGAGCGGCTGCTGTGGGCTTCCCCCGGGGCACAGTAAAAACCCGGGGTGCTGAAGGATGCTGTGACGCAGAGGGACCACTGACAGCTTCATTAATACCAGTGGGAATAAGAGTCATTGGGCCCTGCCCCAGCAGTTTTCCTAAGTCCGTGCTCTTCCCCTCGGAGGCTTCCTCCCCGTGGCAGAGGCAGCGGTGAAGGACGAGCTCGGGGAAAAACGCCGTTTCAGGGCAGCGTTTGCCGTGGTTTCCTGTGCGTGTCCTTTGAGGGCTGCAAACACCTGCTGGGGACCGGAGCTGCACTGCTGAGCACGCAGAAACTTGAAGTTTCCACAGGCTACATAGGACAAGCCTGAGCAAAATGCCATGAGTTTTAAGTCCAGCTGTCATCTGCTTTTTTGGAAAGACCGTTTCTTGTAAAGTCAGGCTCACACTGGTTTGCTGAAAAACGCGGGGCACTTTGGCTGCTGGGGTCACCGCTCTGCCCTGGGAGCCTTGCACCTTCAGCTTCTTGCTCTGCAGCTCCTAAGCGACTGCTAACATTTAACCATTCGGATGAAATGGCAGTGTGTCTCGTATCACATATTATGATTATTACTGCAAAAATAGTCTGGGTTTGTTTATTAATTTTTAAGATGATGATACAGGCAATTGTAGTTTTTCCCTTGTAATTTCAACTAAAGAAAAAGCCATTCTAATGTGATTGTCTACAGAAATTTACTGAAAAGAGACCTAAAAAGGTACGTTAACGGAACATTTCATTCCATCTAGTAACCCAAAAAACAGAAGTCATATGTTTTTACTTAGAAATATTTTATTGAAAATGCATTACGTGAAACACTTTTATGGTCAAGCAACGTAGCTAAGCATTTGCCTTCTCATGGCTTGGTGAACCTCAGATGCTTATCATTTCAGTTTTCAATATGTATATAAATACAGGTGTTGTCAGTGATATAAATTTGGAGTATCACTGAAATGAGACTGACAGATTAAAATATTTCTCCTGAAGAGCTGTATAATGTAGTAATTACAAGTGGAAATGGGACTCTGGTCACAGAAGGGCTCTGAAAGTCTGGAAAAGCTACATTTGGGCCCTGCGCGGGGCTCCTGGGGTAAGGAGGACCTGGAACGCTTTGCTCCCGGCAGCCAGGCTTCTGCTTCATATTGTGGTTAATTAGAAAAACCATGCAGGCCTGGCGTGGCTCACTGGCAGCCTTCCA
This sequence comes from Cariama cristata, assembly GCF_000690535.1. NCBI lineage: Eukaryota > Metazoa > Chordata > Aves > Cariamiformes > Cariamidae > Cariama > Cariama cristata. The sequence continues at coordinate 104,881 of NW_009631914.1, forward strand.
GGTGAGTGAACCTCAAATCCACCTTGAGCTTCATCCTGATGCCTCATCCCTTCACTGCAGCATCCTCCTGTGCTCCCCAGGACCCCCATGAGCTCAGGTTTCTTCCTCGAAGCCCCTCTTCCCAGCTC
>NW_009631914.1:105026-130749 GCF_000690535.1 Cariama cristata
TCCCTCCCAAGAAGATCCCCTGCAGCATCGAGGAGAACTTTGTGGGGAATGAATGGCTCCGGTGCTGCATTTCAGCCGATGACTGTGTGGTCCTATGGCCAGGCTAACGGTTCATTTAATCTGGGTGGCTCTTTGTCCTCAGAACAGCTCATTTCTCCTCAAGATAAGCTCCTCGTTCCCTCCTATCCGAAGGAGCGCTGCTCGGATGCCCGTGCTGGGTTGCTGACACAGGAGCATTGTTCAACAGGTACCGCTCTGCGGTGGGTGCATGCCCCGCGGTGGGTGCACGCTCCGCGGCTGCTTGCCCAGCGCTGGTTTGGTGCAGGCGGCTGACAGGCAGGGGTGGCGAAGGCGCGAGTCACCACGACAAGGTCAGTGTCCGGAGGGAGGAAAAATGAAAAAAAGTTTGCAACGCTTAAATAGATGGGGGATGAAAAAGCCGCTGCTGAAACCCATTCTGTTAAACACCGTGATGATCTAGAGTCACTAGAATTTAAAACTAATTAAAATAAAACTGGATGGAGTTAATATAAACAACTGAAACCAGGCAAAGGAAAAACAAAACCCCATGCAAGTTGATCTGATGAAGATTATGGAATGTAAGTGCCATTCAATTTTCTGGAATACCACATTATTTTTTATTCTGATGTTAATAGGAAAATATTTTACAGACTCTCTCAATAGGTTACGTTGGACTTGATTCCAGTGTCTCCTTTTGCAATAATGCTAATCGCAAAAGAAGTGCACATCAATGTTGTTTTAGCTGCAGTAGAAATGCCAGGGAACTCAGACCTACACTGTGCACTATCACCTCGTCAACTGGTAAATTACTAAATCGGAATTTCATGAAATTACTCAATCAATATTTGTGCAGATGGCTTCCAGGAAAAAGCACTTGTGCGTCTGTTTAACTCCAGTGTGTAACAGATGGCTAGAGACAAGGCATTTATTTTCAGCCAGGCTCATACTGACATTCTAAGATAGCTTCCTTTAGATGCTTATTAGTGCTTGTAAGCCAGCCATTAAATCTTGCTTTCTGTGTTACAGTTAAAATAAAATTCAGTCATATACAAAGCTTTCAAGAAATGTTATAGCATGTTACTTACAAAGAAATTCAGTGCAAACCGTCCCTTCAAATTTGTATTTAATTCTAGCTTGTAGCATTTAGATGTTAGAAGTTGGTTACTTGTCTATACTTTCACTGCTATTCTTTAACGAGTTGTGGGTCAGAGCAGTTCAGCCCTTACTACTAACTGACAGATGTGACTTTTTCGACTTTTTCATATTCTTCTCTTCTCCTTGTGACTCAGAACACCAGAAAAAGGTGGGAGGCTCTTTCGCAAGCCTCCAAACCACCGTGATCACTACGTACGGCTTGGTCATTTACAGTCCCACTGCACAGACAGAAGGGAGGTAACGGCTGGGATCTAAAAAGCATCTTCTCTGTTTGACCCAAACCATTTCCACCAGCCTCAGGCTCTGTCGCCTCTAATGCACAGAAATGTATTTCTCTGTGTTTCTCATCCATCCATCCTTTACAGCCTCCCAGACATGATTACTTACACAGGAGTTTTAGTTTTTAAGTGGCAAAACCTAATTGTCTGCTGTTTCACACTTGTTTTGCAGTGTTGTGACCACAAGGGAAAAAAGAGGACAACACATTTCGGAAATTAATGGCAGTCAGGAAATGTAAATACAATTTCCAGCATATCCCCAAGCACTGTGTATCTGACTTCAGTGACTTTTAGATGAGTCCTTCACCTGAATGCATCTTTGTTGGGGTTTGTACATTAACTGCACGCTTTGCTGAGTTTTACTGTACAAGAATAGCTTTACCAGAGGTATATTTTACTCTCTGATACCATCCTGAAAATGATTATTTAGTGGCTTAAACATTCACTTAAAAGTCTTAGCTTTGTGGTAATGGGCTGCTTGTCAGAAAACATTTACGATAGGACTCAGTACAATTCACCATCCATTGAAGAACTACTGTTAAACCCCCCGACAGCTGGCATTTTTCGCTATCATTGCACCCACAGCAGTTGAGATGGTAATGAGCGATGAACGACTTCTCTGCATGATCCGTTCTGTCACTCCTGTGTTTTGCTTTCCCTGCAAGGGCGAGGTGCACCAAAGTGCTTCTGAAGTATTACTGCAACCTCGCAGTAGGGGTGAATGGCGGTTTCACTGGTTGTGCCATCCGTAGCTGTGTGCCGCAGCCTAGCATTGGGATGCTCAGTCCTTTGGGGAGCTCCAAGGCTGGTCTTGCTCCCAGGACAGGTTCTGCCCACCAAAAATGCTTGTGCACAATGAAAAAACAAAACAAAACAAAACAAAACCCTGTCCAAAGATTTTGTTTTGCTTGCTTTGACAAAGGGATTGAGAAAGAGACACTTGAGCAGTGCATAGTTTCACAAGCATTTCTCATCAGCCACAGTGGAAAATGATAACAGTGGAATCCTCAAATAAGATCAATTTTGGCGATATTTCACACCAGGAACATTCTTGCAGAATCCTCTGATTATTTCAACATCACCTTATTAAATAAACCAAATCCTCACGGAGGTTCATAAAGCCAGTTTCTCTGCCAGAGTCCACACAGGGTACCTCTGTCCCTGAAGAAAGAGGCTGAATACAAAGGCCAGAGAGGAAGACCCTCCAGTGCCACCCACTTCCAAACCTGCTCCGCTCCCGTGGCTCTCTCCTCAGTCTCCAGTCCCCTTCATCTCCCCTCTCCCCACTGCCTCGCTGTCTGGGTAAGAACCACGGGACACGATAAAAACTGAAGTGCTAAGGTCTTATACTCACTGCTCTGGAATGGAGAAGGATTTCCACACGGGTGTTTGAAGTCATCTTACAAAATTTTCTACTCAGATACTTTATCAGGACGTGCAACACTTTCCAGCTAACCCCCCCAAATAACTCTAAAGTTACTTTGGCCACAATGACCTACTCATACATTTACAAGGATGCATTTCTCTGAAAACTACTTTCTTCTCTCCCCACAGAAGCTGCTGCCTCTGTGGACACGTTATTGCTCTTTGCCAAGCAGAGTTCTCCCCACCTCCCTCTGACCCAGACAGAAGGCAAGACTCCAAGCAAACGGGCCTGGCTTTACTGGATTTGATGAAGAGGAACGTTTCCATTATGGATATAGCAATAACAGCACAGTATCTACGGTAAGCACATCACCATTTTCCTTGGTCTAGGGAAGTTGGGTTCTGATTTTTTTTTCATTTATTTAGTCACAAAGTGTTTATTTTAAATAGCAAGTTTGTGTCACTAGTCCCTCTCTCTTCTGTTTAATAGCTTGTCTTAGAAGAAGGTTGCTGTACACCCCCCCCCCCCCCCCAAACGTTTAACATAATGGGGGCTTGCAAACTGCACAGACTGCAGATTTATTTTCAAATACCCACTGAAAAAACCGACCCCTTTTACAGTACCCCTTACATAGCTGCACATAAATATTTATATATGGCCTATATTTTAAAAAGCCTTATCCTTCTGCTCCAGAATCTTTCACAACCAGCTGCAGCGAATCCCTCCGGAGAGGTGACCTGTCCCCGCCGAAGCGCAGCCACGTCCCTGCTCCATCACTTGGGCACACGGGGACTTGGTGGGCCGGTCCCCAGGGGGACGGGCTCTGCCCCAGCAGGGCTGCCTGCTACAAAGCTTCCCAGATTTCTGCACCCCGCGCACAGCATAATTTGCAACTGGAACCTTTTCTGTGCAAGACACTTATTTTCCCTCCGAGGCTCCTTTGGCAGCGTATGCGGGGAGCATGGGGAGCCAGCGCTCAGCCGCCTCGCTGCTTCCCCCGTTCTGGGGCTCGTAGGTGAGTGGGAAGGCAGCTGCTGAATTTCGGCCGGCCCCGTCAGTGGGCCACAGACCTCTGTGAGTGAGCCCCCGCGCTGGCAACCTGCCCTGGCCCGGGGCAGGGAGAAGCTGCGCTAAGACAGGTTTAATAGTGTCATTGCCAATTTATGGCCATTCCTTTGTGTCCTTCGCTTTTTTTAATCAACACTTTGAAAAGACAGCTGTGAGGTTATTGTCCCATAGAACATTATTAAAGTCTACTGGAAGTATTTATTTAGTACCGGCAAGCTGGATATTTCATATAACTGCTACTTTTTCATCATACAGCATGCTATTAAATGTGTTTTAAAAACCAATTGTGGATCCCATTCTACCAGTTGTATAACATAGATACTTGCCTGTCCAAGCAAAGCAGCCCAATGCATCAGTCTACTGAGGAGACATTTATGTGGGCACGGTGCCCGCTGGGCTGAAATCTGCATTCAGACATCAGTTTCTTCCAAGTCTGGGGGAATTTTTCAGTCGTCCTTTTTAAAGAAGTTTTTATGGCAGTTTGTGCTACCAGAGAAGCACTAAGGGGCCACTCAGGGCCAAGGGAGGAGAGAAGCAAAAGGATGGAAGCGACCACTTCCAGCTGGTCATGCCCTCATCCCGGGGGAGCTGGTGGAATAAAGGCTCTCTGTCCGAGCAGCGCTGCTCCGGGCTGTGTGCTCTTGTGCTGAGGTGGCTGTGGATGTTATCCCCAGAGCCCGCCGTGCAAGCAGCATGACTCAACCTGGCTCCTTTTTCTGCAACCACAGACCCCCGTGTTTTAGGGGCAGGCTGTCTGAATCCTTTTCCAGCTAAACCACTGTCCGTTCAACAACGAAGCTTTATGCATCCCTGCTGTTGGGCGACCGCTGCGGCTCCCCATCCCTCTGCTCCTGGGGGCTCCTTCCAGCGCCTGGCTGGTGCGGGGTCCGCAGGCAGGAGCTTGCCGCGCTCAGCACGGGGGAACCGGAGACAGAATCGCGCTCTGTGCGTTGCAACCCATTATGTCATCGGGACTGCGATTCTCAAACTCCCTCAAGCCAGCAAGAGCAAGAGTGTATTTTATTGCCTTGATGAGCAAAGGCAGCCCTTTGGGTTCGGAGACTCGCAGGTGGCTCCACAAGAACAAGACCTTGCATCTTAGCATCAAGCCCTCTACAGCTGGGACCCCATAAACTCCTTCCCCTGAGCAAGGATTAATAGTGATTCATGCCTGTGTGTATACTGTTAATGTGCGTGAGCAGGTTCTACTGAAGCTTAAAGGAGGTGTGTGCCAAAGTACACACAACAGTTCACTGATGGTCACTCTGTAAAAGTTTATAATGAGATAAATGAGAAAAAACACGTTTCCTGCAGAAAACTAAGCTGAGAAATGATTGGGTACTCTGAATGTGTGAAAAGTGCACACCGATAAAGGAAAGGCTCATCTCGGCACCAGTAAGACATTTGCATGCCTCGGGCCCCGTGTCTAGGCAGATGCGGGTTTCCAAGGCTAAGCAGACGGCAGAAACGCTGCCGCATCACCCTCTGCTCAGTGGGCTGCCTCACCCTGCCGGAAGGGCTGTGCTGGGCACTTCTCGGGAGGGCACCCAACGCGTCTGCACTGATCTCGCAGCCTATTAAATTCAAAATGATACACTAACCCCAGTAAATCACTACAGATTCTCCATCCTTTTGCAGGGGGTGGGGAGTGGGGGGAGATACTCCAGCTTGCTCTGTCTTTGCAAACCAGTATCGTAATGATGAGCTACCGTCTATCAGAGTCCCAGAGCCCAGCGACTGTGCCTCGGAAACCAGTTCCCGAGGAAAGCTTGCCTGTTCCTCTTTAAGCACCATGTAATGCTGCATATCGCCTAGAGCCTCTCAAACACGAGACTTTCTGTCCCGTAGGCAATTCCAGTGCAACATTTGGTTTTATCTGCAACTGGAACGAGCTTTCCAAATGTCCATTTCCCACAGAGGGGAAAAATTTAAGAGAAATGTGATTTTAAAAAGTCAGAATAATCTATGACACTGCCACAGACGGGTCCACAAAAGCAAGTGGCTCCGGTACGGCTTTAAGCGTAGCTTTAGATACAGGAATAAGCAAAAGTCTGGTGGCAAGAGAGCGGGAGCTGTACCCTCACATATCCTCAGTCACAGGCGGTCTCACCACAGCAGCGTTCTGGCTTCGCCGCGCACAGCCACGGCCTCCGTTGTACGGCCGGGACGTCAGGATCCACAGGGACCAGGTGGATTTGGCAGCTGACAGCATTTACAGCAACCCGGCGTTGTGGGGCAAGTGCCGAGGGGCGCGATGTCTGAGGTTCAGCTGGTATGCGCCTGCATTTTTCCCTTTTTTAGCCACAAAGTAAGTGATGACTTTAATGTTTGTCTTTATAAAGTGAGTAGGAGTTACATTGGCTATACTGTTACTTGGCAGTCTTAATGGCACTACGCTCACGATTAATAAGGAACAACTATCTTGCAATTCAGCCATAGAATGAAATGGGAAATTTCGGTAGCAGTAACCAAAGAAAATGTTGGCAGTGGGTGCTGTCTTTGGGCTATTTTTGCCTAACCAGACTAATGTAAATAGATTTTTTAAATGGTTCAGGCATATAAATATTCAAAGCGATGGCAATGTATTTTATTAAAACCAGCGCGTCGCTTGGTGGGGCAGAAGGAAATAATGGCTCAAGGGTCTGGGAACGGGAGATGGAACCGTTTACGTCTAAGTCACTCACTCTCTCACTTCCAGACAAGGTCAGCAGTAAACAATAATCGTATCGTTACCAGCTGGTGGCCCACAGAATGAGAAATGAATTGATAGTGTGGGTCCGGTTTCCATTAATGGAGGCAAGTATCACAAAAACAGAACCAGAAGTGGAACTAATTGTCGCCGCTGCTGGCTCTACCTGGGAAGTTAAGAACAGAGCCGTGGTGGAAACCTGACCACCTTCTCAGCGTGGCGGGTGGTCCCACCAGAGCCAAGGCAGAGCCCGTCGCGCAACGCGCGCTGCCCTTCGTGCTGTCACGATAGCACGGCGCTGAGCCTTCCTCCTCTGGGGCAACGCGCCCCGCATCCTGCACCAGCCCCACGGAGATGCTAAACCCAGAGACCCCCCTCCCAGCCGGGCAGGGAGGGACTCCCTCACCCCCCTGCCTTCCCTGGGAACTGAACGCTCCCGGGACAAACGCCTGTGACCGACAGATTTTCATTGGTGTTTGTATCAGTAATGGCCTCTTCCTCCACCTTCCTCTAATTACATATCCGCTTGAAATAATAAAGTTTTGAAGTATAATACGTGAGCTTGGACTGAGGTGGCAGCTGATGTTTATTATTACTTTTATTGTTTGTTTCTTCTGGATTTTCTGGTGTAATTAATTTATCTAGCCATAATATTTTAAAAACACAATCAAATGTCATTTTAATTTGAAGCCAAAAAATACAGACTCATAATATAGGAACACTTAAAAAAATGATGACTCTTTTTTTTGAATACCACAAGGAGAACGTCAATTTAGCATAATTACATTAAAGAACAATCCCCTGAGAGGGGGGGGGCGGGCAGGGGGGAAAGAGGAAAGACCTGGGCAGGGGGTAAAGATAAAAGACCTGCCAAAAAAAAAAAAGACTGTGTGTGTCAGTGGTTGCTTGATTACAGCGTACACATTACAATATGCATGTGTATATATAAGCACATACATGCTTGTACATAATCATATATAAAGCGGCATGCTTTAACACTTAGCTCCAAATTTATGCCGTACAAAATGGTCCTTTCGTAGGTATTAAGAGAGCACGAGATCCAGAACTACAAAAGGAAGTGTGCTGGTTTGTTTTTACTTTTCTCATATGACAACCCAAATATTGCCTTTCTTGATTTTAATATCTGGAAATTTGTTACACAAGTAAGGTAGGGGGAATAAATTAATAAATGGGATTCATTAAAGGTATTGCCAGAAAAAAAACTTACTAGATTTGCCCAGGCCACTGATTTGATCAACATTTTTTCTTATTGAAAGCAAATGTTCAAGCACAGTGGAGCTGAACTGGCTAACTGGGGAGTTTCAGAAAGTGGAAAATGAGTCTGTATAAATCTGCATATACCAAAAACTAAATGGAAGATAGCTCTGTCTGCATATTCTGGAAAAGCAGAAACAAGGACAAAAGGCAGAATAAAGCTCGGCTGTCTGTGGAAGGATGCTCTCTGTGGAAGGAAGCTGCGGCTCTCCTTTTCTGTTTCTGGGCTGCTCGGGTGGCTGCCGCAGGCTGGCTGCGCTGCGAGGGCGAAGCTGCTGCGAGAGGCTTCTCTCTCTCCCCGACATATTTGGATTTATAGAAGGTTTCCCTCCAAGAGCTGGAGGCGCACAACGCCCCAGGCAGGAAGGCCAGGAGCCGCCCAACGTGCCCGGCGGGTCGTGGTGGGCGGCTGAGCCGGCTGTGCCTCCGCACCCCATCGCCCGTCCTGGCGGGGCCAAGGGCGCTTGCGTCGTCTTGCTGGAAGAGGTGGCCAAATCCCAGCCGTGACGGATGTTACCTGGGGGCAAAGGGAGAAGCGCTTGAGGTGGAAGGGGCGGTTTTTGCCCGTCATCCTCAGACATCAACACACGTGTGCTCCTCCGAGAGCTGGTGCCTGGTAGGGAAGTGCTGGTGGCTCCAGCTCCCTGAAATTCCACCCGCAGCATGCATGCGCCCAAATCAGACCTCGTATCTCTGGGGAGACGGGGTGGGCAGTCCTGTACCCCAGCTGGGAGCAAAGGCTCCCGTTGTCCGTGCCTGTAGGGGAACCTCTCCTGGCTTTCTGCACCAGGGCCGGGAGAAAGGGCCAGCCTACCCCATCTTCTCTTTGCACATCAGCACGGGAAGGAACAGAGGCACGTAAGATAAGACAACCACTTTTGTCTCATTTCATTTCACTTCTTTGCCTGATATTCAGCAGAGAAACTCTTCATGCCATGCGAGAACTGGCACAGCAACGGGTTGAAGCTGATAAAAACACTAAGCCGAATCAATGTGAAATGTCACATCTAGAAGCAACCCCGTACAAGGCGGCTGTGCAAAGCTAAATATTTTCCTTCCCCCTCTGTGCATGCGATCTGCATCTTGAGTCAACTATGCCATCTTACTATGGACAGAGATTTTGTTTTATGTACAGGAGTCTTAAAAATAGCCTTCACCTCCTGAACCCCTTTCTACAAATGCTTCTCCACTTAACCCCAAGCTGAAGCTAATTTTCACACAACATCTGCTGTAATCAAAACAATCTGTGTGGCTGTAAGCTAAGGACTTACAGAATTTATGGCCCATGTTCTTCTCATCTGACACTGGGAAGCTTTTGTGTGCATTGTCTATATGTCTGCATTAGCTGTACGCCTTTGGGTCCAGACACCCACACTGTTTCTTTTTCAAAAACACTTTTTTTTTTTAAGTCAGCAAGGAATGCTTATTACCATGATGCTTAGGAAGGAGTAAGTGATGCCAAGCTGACTCTAGCAGAGATGCAGGCTACTGTGCACAATTAGTTGTTAGGCACTGAAGAGGCCTGTCATGGTTTTTTGATCATCCAATGTGTTTTATAAAGTTTCCTCAGCTTGGACCAGCTTTCCCTCACTATAGGTAATTAGGAAAGAAAAACAAACGAAAGCAGGACTCCTCCGGCTGCAGAGGATTGCTGTGCTCAACATAACCCCCCCCAGCCGTACAGCGCCAGAGGGAGTTGCTAACAGCACTGACAGTTCGGGAAAGTGATTTATGAAGCTTTTCTTTTGTGAGAAGTTGGCATCTAGACAAACTATACCCCCGCTGCTGCCTGTGTACACCTCTGGCAAACATAAAACCTGAGAATATTCTATAAATGGACTGTTATGCCCAGTGACTCCTCTGAAAAAGCATGATTAGAAACGAAAACAGCTTGATCTGTGTTCATTTAATGTACGTATCGAGGATTGTGATAAAGCAGCAAAATAACAAGACACAAACATCATATCACCTGGTACAAGGGACGATAAGTAACCATTTGTTTACTTAGGTATAAACCTGAAATTCTCCCCTGCTGACCATGCTTTGCTGAGCTCTGTTACACTAAACACATTTTCCTTAAAGTATGTCACTAATGAGCAGTTTCTCTGCTGGTCTGGATGCGGCGGTGACAAAACCCTGTCCGTTCTTGTCGCTTTCCCAACAGCAGCAGTATGCACAAACCTTGCAGATTAGTACGGTGACAAGCCCAAACTCATTTCTCTCTCTTACACAGTTTCCACTGGCCTCATCATAATAGCTCATCGATACCATGCATGAACAGTGTCATTAGGTTAACGGGTACTAGTGCTTGCTCGGACACCAGCCCCAGGAGCAAGCAGCCCATGCCCTCGGGCGCAGACCATGATGCTGTATTTGTGACACTTTTAAAGAGTCAATAAACTATTTTTAAGTGACCTTTTGCTGGGAAGCTTAAAATTTGAAAAAATCTCTGATACTGTATTTCTGTATTTCACAGGAAGGATGCGGTCCAGCTTTGTGGTCAGAGATAATGTAGCACTAAGGAGTTCGATGTTATAAAGAATCCCTTTCCATGCGAGAACAAGTGCAGAGGCAGTGAGGGAGGGTGACACAGGCACCACTCAGCTATTGCAAGGATGCTCGTAATTTGGGTGAAAAACAGTAATGGGTTTAAGGCAGCTTAAGAATGGGCTAATGTTTTTAACCTAAAGGTAACTCAATCAAAGCTTTCCAGATCGTGCTGTAGGTGTACAATATACATCTCTGCAACCTCCACAGAGGCGTTTCTCTGCTCAGTTGAGCTGATTTTGTTAAGGTAAATAGACTGCACCATTACAACCAGCACTGAATCCACGCACATTTCCAGGCATGAATTAAATTCCCCGCGGTGGCTGGATCCTGCCTATGCCAAGAGGATGGAGAATGAAGAGAGTACGAGATGGAGAGGGGATGGAGAGGATGAGAGAGAGTAAGTGTGGGCACACTCACACTCACTCACAGCCCCAGCTGAGGCACGTCTCTACTGACCATGCCAGCCCGAGATCCCCGAGTGTCTCGTGGCAGCGGTACCAGGCACAGGACCACCGGACCACCGGCCGCCCTTCCGCTGCCATGCCCCAGCCCGGCCGGGAGGCAGTGCCGGCCGCGGTGCTGCCTGGGCTGGATGGCGTGGCCAAGGCTGGACCCTCAATAGCCCAGGCGCTGGCTGCGAGCTCCGTGGCACAGCTGCTTTGGATTATCGTCCATCTGTGTCCCTTTGCCAACACAACCCAGAACTGAACCGTTGTGTTTGTTACGAGGAGAAGAATGCAGGAAGGGCACGACAAAACCTCTCACGAATGAAGTTGCAGTGACTCCCAGAGGGCTGTTTCACATCGCTGCTAATTCATGAGTCTCTAGTTATTACTGGATGCTCCAGCTAACGAGGCAGTGGACAAAACTGAAGAAGAGTAAGGCAATCCCTGATCCCCGGGACTGATGATAACTACTCCTCCAAAAATGTACTGAAAGGCATCTATAAAAGAGCAATAGTTACTGCCTTTAAAAAAAAAGATAATGATCTTGAGGATGCATTAATATCAGATCCCCTCAACCTTTATAGCAAATGAAGTAACGTCACCTTTAAAATACGGAAAGAAGGTTTCCTCATGGCACAAAGGATGGCCATAAAGAAATACCTCCTCTGGGAACTTAATTTAGGAGGGCATAGCAACCTTTTTCCTACCTCATCCCAACATTTGTCACCAAAATCAGCTATAGAGGCATGTTTGGCTGGAGAGCTACAGGAATAGAAAAATGAGGACCTGAGGTGGGTTTTTTGGATGACATCCATAGTGGGACAGTGTGGTCTCAGGGTGCTGTTTTTGTCAGCTTTGCACCTGTCCTGCCTGGGACGCTGTGCAGACCAGCCTGGCTAACACGAGCGAGTTTAATCAGGGCTCCAGAGGTCACCTCCCTGCCAAAAATCTGGGAGGTTTTTATAACCCGCCGATGCCATCACATCAGCTAAATAAACTCTCCCTGCTCTTTCTGGAGTGGTGACAACATTTATTTGATCTGTTTGGCACCATAGATTAAATACAAAGCTGCACACCAAAGGGGATAATTTTTTTTCAATTACATTTTAGGTGAGACTGAGCAAGAGTAAGAGACAGACAGAAAGAGCAAAGTCAAATAACCAAGGTGTTACATTAGAAAAAAAGGCCTTTTTCTTGGCACAAAGTAATTGGAAGTAGAGCCAGGAAATTATGATTCCAATACCTACTCTGTCATCTGATTCCCTGTGTGGTCTTGGGCAAGTCCTTTAACCTGCCTGTCTAATTTCTTCAACCTGTAAAATGGGGACAACCAACCACAGAGGAGGTTGATGAGTACTAGCAGATGTTTTCACAGCACATTGAAAAAATGTGAGAATCCATGGATCTGCCATTATTACTCCCCAGGAGTACACCTGAACGGAATGAATCCAAAATGAAAAAATTGTATATAAGATGCAAACAACACTCCTCTTTCTGCAGTGGGCAATTTTACTTCATTTATTTTTAACTGAGTCACAAGGGTATCCTTACTAAGGACTAAGCTTTAAAGCCGCTGGGAAATAGCTTGTTGCCACTTTTTATCATCAGAAATTTCTGCTGTTTTGACTGGATCCCTAAGATTTCTGGTATGTTTCTGTTTCTTAACTACTGGAGTACGACATTAAGTTGCTGGAGAAAATAACAGAAAAATCTTAAATTTGCTCAAAATTTGCTCATTCCGGATGAAATGCAATCCATCCCCTTCAAGCCAGACATGACTGGAGGCTGCATTCTGTCTCTTTGCATTTCTCTCTTCCTTCTACCAGTTTTGACAATAAAAGCCCCTCCCCAGAGGTCTCACGTGAGAGAAACGCAGCGAGGGTGTGTACATGGGCAAATGGAAGATAGAGGAAATTAAAGCGGGGAGAAAAAAATGTGATGAGAACCTCCCCAGCTTTGCTACTTGAGTATTCAATAGCTTTCACTGCAACGAGATGAGCTGCACAGCAGAAAGCTTAAATAAAGCAGTTTCTGATAACCTGGTATCTAAAAGTAGTGTCCTTTGCTCTTAGTCAGGACCTTACTGTTGGCCTGATTTGCAAAGATGCTGACCACTCGCCACTCTTCACAGAAACCCATGGGAGCTGAGAGGTGCTGAGCAGGGACAAAAAGCAAGCCCCTTGCCTAGGTGCCCCGGTCCAATGTGGAAATCCAACTCATGGTGTCTCCGTTTGAAATTTCTGCCTTAAGTTTGCTTTCAAATATCTGCTATGCTTACTCCAGCTTTGGTACAAATCAGCGGATTTAGGGATTTCTTATTGGCTTGAGGTACGCTGTAAAGTCCATTTCCAGCAGCTGAAGAAGGGGTTAGGATTTCTTGCAGTGTGGAAGTCAGGGCGTGACAGTACAAATTCAGGCTAAAACGGAGCCGATCCTGTTCAAATTTCAAACATTTACCATCCCCTGGAACAAACATTGCTTTAGACAAGTTGCACAAGATGATAGAAGAAAACTGGGACTTCGCTGCCATTCTCAAACAAAGAGCATATTCATTAGGAAAACCACCGCCTCCGAAGCACTTACACTGGCATACATTTCCTACAGACAGCTAGGGCTTCAAATCATATGTTACTCATTTACATATCACATTAACGAGTGAAGACAGCAGAAATCTAATGTTACTCCCTAACCAGCTCAGGATCTCTCTGCAGCTTTATTAGTCACCTCTTCCCTCAGAGGACTGGTGCTGCGCTGCATCGCAGTCACCAGATGGTGCAGAGTCAGCACTCCAGCTTTTTACACCCAAAGCCCACTCTGGGTTTGGGGTTTTTTTTAAGCAACAGGTTATTTTATGAAAAATCCAGTTAAACGAGGAAGAAAGGCGTCTCAGTTCGGGAGAGGCATGCATGTGGCGGGCGCGGGCGTCCATCGGTGAGGGCGGTGGCACGGGCAGCTGTGATGGGGCTGCCTGGTGTCCGTGCAGGGGACCGGGCTGGAAGGAGCTGACGGCGAGATGCCCCAACAGCACACAACTGGGCACAACCTGTGGGCAAAGGCATCGCACCACTCACCTTGCTAACGCTCCCAGGGCTGCACAACCTCGACCACCCGAGTGTCGAAACTGTGGCCAGAACAGGAATTTTGCTGTCATTTAAGAACAGTGGAGCAGCTCAAAGTGGCCACAGAAACCAGTAACAAACTTTAAGGAGGGAGGTCTATCAAGGGAGCCCACAGATTTCATTTCCTTAGAGGTCTCTGGGAAGAATTTAATTTACTTTCTCTGCCCCGTGGAAGAGAGTTGTCACGAGCAATAGATTTAGTTTTTATGTGGCTCGGTGTTGGTTTCGTTTAAACCACTTAGCAGCCCTGCTTAAGGCATCTGCTTGTGCAAGCGACCCACCAGCGGGGCCCCCAAATCTCCAGAATTCATATGCCGTTGTGCCAGCACACTGAATGGCTTCCCAGCTCCAAACGCTGTGCGTTCACAATGCCTGAAAGACAAGCCATTTCTGTAGCTTGCCAAGTAAACTTGATTCGAGAGCATTGTATTCCAGTAGTGGTTTTAGGGTATATGTCAAGAGCTTTTGTTTAGTGCAGTTCAGCTGGACCATCATATACATGATTGGTGCATCGGGAAGTAACGTTGGGAGAGCTGAAGCAGATCTCCATTTTGGAAGCATTAAGATGGGTGATGAGTCCTGCTAGAGCTGATGGGTGTCCTTGGGCAGGTAACTTTTTCAGGATCTTCCTTTTTTCAGGACCTCACCATGGAGGGGGAACTGGTGACTCCACCCGGAGTTCCACATCACAAAATGGGTGGTGGTGTAGCCAGCTGCATTAGCAAGGAGTGACACACAGATGAAGAACAAAATACCCTGGCAAAGCTTTTTCAGGGAAGTTTACACAAACTGTGCTTAAGGTAAACTTGATTTAAGGTCACTGCTATTAGCCTCTCGCTTTATCAAGCAACTTATTTAAAATAAAGGTTCTTCTCATAATACTTGCATATCAAAACTTTGTTTTTTCAGCAGTAATTTGTTTTCTATGTTGGGATTTTAAATTAAAACCTTTTGCATTGTAGTTCTTCCACTTACAAGTGGATTATTGCCACTTAAAGAGAGGCAAGCATTACCCCTTGTGTTACAGAAGGATCTGAGAAATACAAATGCAATAGAAATATGCCGACTTGTGTTTACACATGTGTGCATATCAATGGTTTTCTGGTGTAGGAGGGTTGGGAAGAAAGTGCCGGCATGATTGATTGCATTTTCCTGTTCGTGCTCATCTGTCTGTGTGCCAGCCATACAGCAGTACATATGGTTAGCATAGCCCTCCTGACTGAGTGTGAGTGTGTCACACTTATCTGCCTCAAAATCAAAGCTGTAACTCCTTGCACTTGTTTATTTTGCTGGGGTAGGTGACCCAAAGAAAACAAAAAGTGAATAATACCAGAGAATTCCATTTTCACTCAAACCTCAGCAAAAACCAGGCAAAGTTTTCTGAGGCACAGAGAAGACAAGGGAGCACTGTGGCCACCTGACCTTTTTCCCATGGATGCTGCCACCTCCATCATCAATCCTTTAACTGCTTACCTATTTTTGGAAACTGTTCTCACACTAAATTTCCAAAAGTTGTTTCAACTGGGATAGAATGAATGAAAACTGAACTAGGTCCAACATCTTGTCTTTTATACTGGTAATATATTTGGAGAAAGGCCTGTTTAAACCTTTTGTCTTGCACAGAATGAAGCACATTGCCCCTGCTACACAACCTGCCCATGAATAACCACAGTCTTTCACAGCTACTTTGTCCCCTCCCTCCAGCATTTTTCTCAGGTTTATATATCTTTTCTCAGGACTGCAGGAAGTATTGAAATCACTTTGAGAGATGCTTTTTTTGATAATATTTCTGCTGCAATGCAAGGAAAAAACCAAACCAAACCAACCAAAAAAAGACCCAAAAACCGAAACAGAAAAGGAGAAAGATTGATCCGGGAATTTTGCTGCTTAGTTTTTGGCTTTAGATGTGGAGTTCTTGTAATTTTCTAAAGTGTAACCATACAAGATCTCTCCTCTTTCAGGGCTTTTAGGTTCCTTGAAACACAGCGGCCTTGTTTGGATACAGGCGCACGCCGACACATGGATGGTTGTTGCACTATACATGACACTGATGGACATCTCATTCAGAGAGGCCCTCAGTCTCCCAGTGGGTATCATTCGGAGTGGGTAACATGGCAGTGCAGCAGTGTTGGATTACACCTGCTAGCAGAATCTGGTCACTGTTTTCAAAATACACCTGTCTTTGTTTCCAGTTTTGTAGTTCATTTATCAAAGAGCAGAGGACAGAAGATTTTGTTCTTAGAGTCCCTGGGTCCACAGATGTCTGTTTTGCCCAAATACACATGAAAAAGGGTTTTCTCATATCTCCTTTTACATTTTATTTAATTTTAATTTAGTTTCAATTAAATTAATTTAGAATGAGTTTAATAAAAAAATATTATTTTTTATTACTTTTTAAAAAGCTCACTCACAGTCTGTTATCAAGAAGTATGTTAGACTAAAAACATAGCTCTTGTTTCATATGCAGAATGAAGAATAATAACTATTTTAAGAATAAAACTGATACTTGAACAAAATTCCGTTATATAATACTCCCCCATTGGGGAAAGAAAATAAGCCATAACCACGGCCTATCCACTTACTTTTTCCATTTCTAGTCTCCTTCTGTCTAAGGAACGTTGTCAACATTTTGCAGAGAGAACGAAGTGCCAGAGAAAGGAGTAAGAGGAATTTGATGGCTGTCCTTCTAGCCATGTGTTCTCTTGCCCAGTTATCCCCAGCCACTCGATTCAGCTCGCTCTGGGAGTTCAGTGCCTGCCGCCCTGTACAAATATTACTGCGTTTGATGCGTGCTCTTAGGTGCAACTCCCATTTCCCAGGATGCTCGGTATGATAACGGGGATCTGTCCTACCTCTTCCTCAATATGCTCGGACCAGAACATCACCAGACACGTTTTGCTGTGGCTTTTAGTTTGTACGTGCCTTCACTGCAGCTGTCTCCACTCAAGTGCACCGGCAGTATTAATTCTCCCAAACCTTGCAGGCTCTTGTCTCATCTTCTCTAGAAAAAGGGATGGCAGATTATTTTCACAGCCTGACTTCCATCTCCCTTTCCTGTTCCCTTTCCCTTACAAATATAGTGGATGTTCTTGTGGCAAGAGTGTTTTTGCTAAGGCTGCAAGCTGGAAGATATTTTTGGAGACTCTTTGAGGAGAGCACAGGGCTTTTACCCTATGGTCACGGGAATACGCCACGTGGCTGATCCCAACCAAGCAGGTTTGATCAGCAAGCTCTTAGCAAGCCATTTACCAGCTCTCCCAGACCATGACCTGCCTGCAGACATTAAAAGGGGACAGATTGTCAGTGGGTGATACAAAGTGCATGGATTTTTCAAAAATGCTATATGAAAGGATTTGTTTTCCTTCAAAATGCATTTCTGCACTTGGTGCACCTTATACTAAGATACACAGTTGCAAAGAGTCTTCCTCCTCCTCTGTGTGACCTGCAGAAAGGTTAGAAACCATTATTATCCTTGACCTAAAGCCTCACCGACATCCTCCCAGCCGTGCGGTGCAGGGCTCCTGTGCTCCCTCCCCTGCACCAGCCCGCCGAGCACCGAGCCGGGGCAAGATCTCTCTCCCTGCGGATCTGCAGCAGGAGGATGCGCTGCCCTCGCATCCCGAGAGCCTCAGGGCGCAGGGTTTGCCCAGAAAGCGGCACTCGGGATGGCCAGGCAACTCACTTTAGGAGTCACCACTTCGGGAAAAAGTCCCACCTGCCTGCAGGCAACTCACAAAGAAAGAAGGAAAAGAAAGAAAATTACTGAATAAAGTCTTCCGCTCAGATGGTTTTCCCAGCCCCAGTCATAACCTTCCCTCACCCAGAATTTGTTGCTGTAACCAAAATGTCACCGACCAAGCCGTGGGGACAGTGCCTGTGGGAAAAGCAAGACGTGTCCTACGAAGAGGGGCCGGGTGAGCACCCCGTGGCCCTGCTGTGGATGCCCACATCTCTGCAGCGCAGAGGGTCTTCTCTGACACCTCTGCCTTTCAAGACAGTCTGATAGGAAAAAGGTCCTCAGATCCACCCCCAGAACTCATCTTACACTAACCAAGGAAAACACACATAATTAAATTAAGGCACTTTGGTTTCATATTGGTACAATATATAAAGATACCAGTGTGACAGTTTCTAGGCACAGATATAGCCTTCATATTTTTACTGGATGTAGCATGCTGTTTTCTCAGCCAGAAAGCTGTGCTAGGGAGACTCTTGGGCACAGAGCAAAGCTCCAGGCCATCTTCCTTGGTAATGAGAAGGGGTGGTATCTGCCCTTAAATTGTGTTTCTATCTAATTAAATTCAGCAAGAGTGCCGCCTTTAACCAAAGCCAGTCTCATGGAAGTATTTGGAGCAGGGAATGCTGACATCTGATACAAAAGTTCACATCAGCTGTCACGCCTTTCAAAGATGATAAAATGTTTAATCCAGCCATAAGCTGGCGCGATACGTTTTGACAGCATATTTCCTGCATCCAGAGTCTCCGGTTGTAACGGGGGACACCCAGTGCAGAGCCAGTTCACTTTGGGTGTAGACAACTTTATGAGTGTAGTTACATGCTGATGCGATTTGACACTTCAGTTGAGAGCAAGATGTATCTCTGTTGCCAATTGCAGATGACTGCGACACTTGCGAGGCATTGCCAAGACACTAAGCACTGTTTTGTTCTGTCCCCTGTGCTCCCCAGCGGCTTTTTTTTTTTTTTTTTTTTTTTTTTTTTCCCTGGAGAAGACATGGAAATGAAGAGCAAAAATCAAGCAGTAGCATCCTGACCAGTTTCAGATGATATCCGCAGCTGCAGGCGCGGGAGGTCCATCAGCGGGCAGCAGGTGGAGGAAGAAGGTGGACTGAGGCTGGTGCGCTGCAAGCACAGAACACGTCCACGGGAGGAGGCGTGGGCAGACAAAGCATGCAAAGCACTGACCACCCAAACAGCTATTCTGAAGTTTCTTCTCCAGATCTGTGGTCCCCTAAAAGGAAGGAGAGTTTAATTTTCTCTTAGGTAAACAGATCAGGGTCTACATGCAGCGTTTCCCTGAGCTTCCAACACTCTGCAGGTCAGCCGTTGTACCGAGTTAGGGGCCAAAACCAGTGAAGAAACTAGGAAAAGGGTGTCCTACCTTCCCAGCGCCTTCAAAGAAGGTGGTTGTTGCCGGCTGAGCTGCCCGTCTTGTAACACAAGGCGATGACCCTAGGGACTACGATGCACCCTCTCCAGCAGCACACACGAAAACAGCACCTCCGAGCCCAGTGAAGCACCCGTGTGAGGCAGGAGGAGCGGCACTGCCCCGGGGCTGGGGGGCAACCCACGTTACCTCAAAGCCATGGAAGGAATTTCTCCTCCAGGACAAGCTCGTGTACTGTGGGCCAAGCCAACATGGGGCAGGTGCCTCTGGAGGCCGCCCCTCTCCAGGATACGGCAGACCTTCCTCCCAGGGATGCAGGGAATGAGGTGCCCCCTCGCCCTCAGAAAGGGGAACATCCATTTTGCTGGAGGACAGACGCTTGGGCATCATCTGGTGCCTGCAGGCAGCTGCTAACTGAAGTGCTGAGTCCGAGCCTGGACTGGCAGCAGAAACAGGTCTAAATGAAGGCAGAATTATTGCCGATGTCATTTATAAATTACCATCTTTGACATTTAACAGAACTGGACAGGCTGTAAATTAAATTAATATTTGTTCATGGATTCATAAAAGGCAATCACTGTCAATTAGAGATTATAGCAATAACCCACAGGGGGTGCAGAACAAATGGGATTTGGCTTTAGTCTTTAATTTAGGGGCAGACTGCCATGCCCTTACTCACAATGAAATAGTGACTAATTTTACAAAGATAATGTGCTTTTATTAGCACAAAGGGTCTTTGGAGTGGAGGCCTTGCAATCAGCCTGGCCTTGATATTTACTGAAAACAGAATTATTTCATGTAGTCCTTGAAATATCAGCAACTAGGAAATTGTGCTTGATTTCTTTTCCTACAGAGAATGAGCTGATCCAGTCGTGATTTGGGCTGGTTGGGGTTAATGTTGTTGGTTGCACTGGGACTGAGCCTCTGCCAATGTCCGATCTATTCGACCTTAAGAAAGGGCAGCGAGGGTTGTTTTGAGACAACCAGCTTTCTCATAAAGTAAAACCGATCGATGAGCCCAATAAATGCATTTCACTTAATTCACAGCCTCCTACACTTGCCTGTCCGAGCATACTGTTGATAGCCTTTTGCTGTGGGAGTGTGTTCCACAAAATCTAATAATTTCTGCTGAGTTGAGAAACTAATAAAAATACTGCAAGTATACATTTTATGTGTAATGTTTTCTGAATCTTATAGACTGACCTAGGCATATTGCTCATACAATTGCAGCCACTAAAAAACTAAGGTCAGGCTGAAAAAACTAAGGGCTAGAGGCAGAAGAGAGGACCATGACAGTGTTCTTCTTAGACTACTTTGTCTTTTTGTCATTGACCTGCTGGAAGCCACTGGGTTACTTTAGGAGAAAAGAACCTTCTGAAAGCAAAGGCCCAATGATCTCAGATTGAGTTTTTATTGAGCAAAAAGCAAAGCATTTGACTTTCCTCTTAAAGTTCAACATCACACACATGCAATCATCCATCTGCTTCCTTAACTAGCTTTTAGCGAGGAAAAAAAGAGCCGTGAAGTGAATTTTGTCAAAAAGACCACCGGAGGACTATAGAACATTGTATACCAAACAGTAAATATTTGCTTCAGCATTACAACATATGCTTTAGTCTACAAAAGCAAAAAAGAGTATTTCAGTAGTGACCAAGGCCCATGGTCTTGATAGGAAACACAGTTTTGCCTGCAATCTGCCTTGGAGCTTTGGCCATAGGCCAGAGAACGCCAAGGAGCAATGCTAGAGGGCAAAACTTTAAACCCCCCCTCTGAAAACAAAACCAGCTCTGGTGCTTCAAGTGAGTGCCTAGTACACGTGCCGAACTTACCATGCACCCAGCAATTTTAATAGCTGTGACCCTGAGCCTCCCTGGGACAGCATGCTGTCTGCATAAGCCACGCGTCCAGAGACATTAGCTTGGGAATAAACTTCACGTTTTCCAGGCTGGCTGGGCTGGACTCGTATTCAACAGACTCGGAGGTGAGGTAAAGGAGATCAGATATTTGAACCTCTGCAGACCTAGTCATTGGCTTTCACTGGAAAAGCTTTTGAAAAATACAACCATTTTACGGCATGCTGTAAGAAGACAATACAAATGAGACATTTGTTTAATTGTGAAATCAGATTGCATTAGGAAAGGCAAGGTAGATAAAGCTCTTTATGCCTCTTGTGCTTTACATACAGGCGCACAGGGTGGGCCTTTGGCTTGAGACTATTTTCTCCTCCCTACATATTCTCTCTAGTGGCTGTGTTAATCCAGGGTTAGTGAAGAGTTACTGTCCGAGTGGGTTGGAACCATAAGACCCGTTGCATTAAGACCCGTATCTGAGAGCCTTATAAAAATGTCCTATTGCATGCTCACCTAATATCTTGATCCTAAAAGGCTCCCATTTGTGGAACTTGAAGTTCATTTAAAAGTCAACACATCCTCATTCATATCCTTAGTTGTTGTGAAAGAGATGTGTGAGGCACATTCTGAGTTTGGGAGTTTCTTTGCTTTTATTCAGTTTTCTGGGATCATGATGAAACACATCACTCATGTACCCCATCCATCACATCATCATTAAAGTATTCATTTGGTCTTCTCTAATTGGGATCAAATTTTTAATAAGGAATTTGTACCTGTATAAAGATAAACTCTTAAGCTCTGCATTTGATTTTTCTCTGTGTTTCCAAAGAACTGAAAATGTGATTCATCTTTTTCTGCTTCTTGCAGATAATTTGATACAGGGTATTTTAGAACATTTCTTTTGCATTTACATTTTGGCACGAGTACATCATATTGTTACATTGTTCACAGCCTTTCTATTGTCACTGCCAACTTCTTTTGGGGAAAATCAAAGAAAAGCTGGGACAAGATATATCAAGCCACAGTCATTTGGCTGCCTAATATTTTATTGCTCCCTTCTTTCTTATTGGTTTCCAGTTCTCAATCTTGTCATTTAGTGCTTTTAAATGAACTGTTTTCTTGCTTGTTTAATAAATAATTTTACAAACAACAGAGCTGTCTGAGGACATACATCACACTCTTCTTCATGTCACACAAGTTAAAACACTCTACAAAGCCATACCATGGTTGACTAACGCTTGGAAGATTTCCTTTTTATGGTGGCATATTCTAAAAAGAAAAATGAGGTGACTTTCATGGAACTTTCTTAAAAAAAAAGGATACTCATAATGTAACTATTTTGGGATTCTAGGACTTGGATTCTTGAAGCCTCCTGCCTTGAGACTCACAAGAAATGAATGTAGTTGCCCTCGCACATCTATTTTCTCCAAGTGGTCTTCCCTATAATTATGTCTGTGTGTATTTACATAAAAACAATAGATCTGAGGGAAAGAAATTGCTTATTCACCCATATTTCCCACCTACAGTCCTGCAGCAGTCTTTCTGTTCTCAGGGCTTTCATGCGTTCAGTAGAGTCTTCAGTGAACTGTTTGTGCCAACCTGACTTATTTCACAAGCATCAGCCAGAAAAACAGTCGTTCATAAAGAGAGCCTCTGCTATGGCTTGGCTTGGGTCGTTTCTCCGTAACGTCCAGCACAGCGTAGCTGGTTTCCTAAGGAACAGTTCATTTCTGCCTGTGCTCCCTATAATGAATAGCCAAAGCCCACTGGAACTTACTTAAAAGATATAAGGTCTGGTATTGTAGGGGAACAGAAAAACCCCTGCAGTGAGGGCTATCTCTTCAGAAATGTAGGGTGAAGCCACATGAGATGTGGTGAGCTAACCTAGGAGCTCGTGGCAGCCCGAAGGTTGTGCTCCCTCCCACCATCTCCTTTGGACCCCTTTTCTGCATCCCTCTCCCGCGGCAAAAAAAAAGTTAGCCCAGGTATTTCTCTGCGTTAGGAAGGCTTTCTGCCTCCGACTCCCCAGAGGCTCACAGAAGGTCCAGACACACGGGGTAATTTTGGGGCAGTGTCCCACTGGAGAATCAAGAGGCCTTTGCCATCAGGCAAGTGCTATCCCAGATCTGCTGGTTCGCAATTCCCAAAGAGACAGGAGGGCACCATCAGGCATCTCCCGTGCTTCCCGATGGCAGGTCAAAGTGGATGCAAGCTGGCTTCAGGTGTTAAATAAATAATACTAAATTGGACACAATTCTGAATGTGGGCAAAGCTCCCATTTGAATCAAGTCGTTCATGCAGTCTACATAAACAGCCCCCTAAGGACCTCATTAGGCATTATTCTACTTTTTAAGTTATTCCAAAGCTATCTTTTTTCAGTTATTCTCCCCTAGAGACTGGATGATACTGTTTGTTTAGCACATATAAATTATTATTTTTATTTTTTTGCATTTTTTCTTGCTTTTATTTCATTATATGCCTTTATTTAACTACAGATTTAGTTCTAGTCAGACTCAATGAAGATTTTTTTTTTTTTTTTAAATCTTTATCTTACTCTATTGGCCCATCATGCTTTCATCTACTGTCTTAGGAGTCATTTCTTCTAGATGCTGGGCAGTGCTACAGTACTTCTTCATGCAGCAAAACAGAGTTCACCCTCTCTGAAGACCCCTGGGGTCGATGGAGATTGCCGTATCCCTCAGAAGGGAAAATGGTCCTGAATAGGGGGGGCAGCTTGTGCTGCCTGAGGAGGCGTCTGAGCACGGTCCCTCGTGACAGACGATGTGACACCCGCTTCCACAGTGAATCCCTGGGGACTTTAATCTCTCTGAAGGTTTACACTGCATTTCACCAAACCCCTTTGTATGGGCCTAATCCCGTCCGCATTCGGGAGAGCACTTCAGCACATGCTTAGCCCGAAGCATGGGCTCAGGGCCATTAAAGTTAATGATGCTTAGGTGGATTTCAAAGTTAACTGTGTGTTAAGGGCCTCTCTGCAGCAATGCCTTCCAATGGTTTGCCTGGAAGAAACTCCATAAAACATAGCTGGATTGAACTGCGTAGTGTTTTCACTGTGGCAAATTTGTTTGCCATGAAAACATGAATGGGGAAGTGTAAAGCTCTGTACTAAATACTGCTAGAAGAATGATTTATACACAGTATTAAAAAAAATATTGTTGCAATAGAATAGATTAGTATAAGCTCTCTGGGGAGACACTACGCTTTCCTTGGGTTTTGCACAGTGCCTGGCATACTACAGATGCCAGAGTTAATAAATAGTTATTAATAATAATAAAACACTTCTACTGACAGAGTAGACGCCAGTTCTTTGTATCAACCACATGTGTCAGACAGATAAATGTCAGACAGATAAATACCAGACAGATAAATATAAACCTGCTCAAATTAACTGTTTGTAAGTAAGAATTTCTTTAGGATGAGACTGGCTCTACTTTGCATCTTCTTCCACCTCTCACTCTGCCTCCCTTCAGCTTAAACCCTCTTTTATCAGCCCAGAAGAGCTGTCTGCCTGAGTCAAATCAACCAACATAAGTCCAACAGTATCAGCCACTCCTATTTTGCTACAGGAATAACATAAAACAAACCCAGGTGTCAGCAGAGCACAAGCTGTTGACAATTAATGGCTCTACAGCTCGTATCTGACTTTTTTTCACAGCGTAGTTCCTAGACCTTAATTTGTTAGAGCCGGGGACGTCTTGTTGCACGTTCAGGTCTTTACACCCATCCAGGAGACGTGCCGAAAGCTCCATCCTTTCAGAAAGGGGTGATACCTGAGAGGGAGAGAGGGCACCTGCTCTCACACTAATGCCGCCAAATTCAGCTGAAAAAGGGAAATTTTACCAAGTTGCCAACTGCAGCAAAAGTGTTGCACCGGGTCTTGCAAGCGTGTCACAACAAGGCTGGAGGTATCAAAACCTGACACACTGGAAACACACCATTATGAGGTTTGGGGTGGAAACCTGAAGTGAAAGCAAGCTGACTTGCTATGAGATGCAAACAACTCCTTTTCTAGCTCTTCGGTTTTCTGTCTCCAGCTGTTCCCAACGCCTGTGCCAGGGCCTCACACCTCTGCTGAAAGGATGGTCACAAGACTGAAGACATTGCAAGGCAGACAAAAAAATTAAAATAAATCCAGAGTTTAAAAAAAGATGTGTCCTGTGCCCGCAGTCCCAGCTGGGCTCTCTTTGTTCCCTTTCTCATTTTAGCACATCCACAGCACATTGCGTGTTTTCAAGCTACTTTTTCCACAGCCACAAGGGCTAGAAACTTGCTTTAAAAAAAAAAAAACAAAAAACGAAAGCTAGGATTCCAACCTAATCAAAGCACTCTGGAGGTCGAGACAATAAAAATAAGAGGGGAAGTTATGAGAGTCGCCAATGCAGTCAGCGTCGCCGTTTTGCCCCCGCCACCTCTAGCTGCCTGGAGAGACAAGCGCTGAGTTTGTCAGGCACTCAGCCCTCTCCAGAGCCCAGAAACGCTCACGTGTTTTGAGGAAAACAGGATTATTTTGACAAGAGCTGCCAGAAACTACAAGGTTCATACACACAAGGAAGACTGACTCTTCCATTTGCAATAAATGGGCCTGACGGCTCCCAGCCCAGCTCCTAAGGGCTGTCCAGGGCAAAGGCACAAAGACGTTTTTTTGGAAGCCTCCATGTTCTCCAGCTGCCTCCAGGCAGCTGTCCTGTATTTTCTCCACAGGATGCTCCCAGTTGAAGCAAACGTCCCTGGCCAGAAGTCAGGCACCGAGTGGTACCTCG